>NW_027326016.1:25000-155980 GCF_048594095.1 Paramormyrops kingsleyae
GCATGATGGATCCATGTTCTCATTCTGTTTACGCCAAATTCTGACTCTACCATTTGAATGTCTCAACAGAAATCGAGACTCATCAGACCAGGCAACGTTTTTCCAGTCTTCAACTGTCCAATTTTGGTGAACTCGTGCAAATTGTAGCCTCTTTTTCCTATTTGTAGTGGAGATGAGTGGTACCCAGTGGGGTCTTCTACTGTTGTAGCCCATCCGCCTCAAGGTTGTGCGTGTTGTGACTTCACAAATGCTTTGCTGCATACCTCGGTTGTAACGAGTGGTTATTTCAGTCAAAGTTGCTCTTCTATCAGCTTGAATCAGTCGGACCATTCTCCTCTGACCTCTAGCATCAACAAGGCATTTTCGCCCACAGGACTGTCGCATACTGGATGTTTTTCCCTTTGCACACCATTCTTTGTAAACCCTAGAAATGGTTGTGCGTGAAAATCCCAGTAACTGAGCAGATTGTGAAATACTCAGACCGGCCCATCTGGCACCAATAACCATGCCACGCTCAAAATCGCTTAAATCACCTTTCTTTCCCATTCTGACATTCAGTTTGGAGTTCAGGAGATTGTCTTGACCAGGACCACACCCCTAAATGCATTGAAGCAACTGCCATGTGATTGGTTGATTAGATAATTGCATTAATGAGAAATTGAACAGGTGTTCCTAATAATCCTTTAGGTGAGTGTATATATATATATATATATATATATATATATATATATATATATATATAGACAGACACACACACACACACACACATCAGCATTTTTTTTTTCCCAACGAGTCTCATTTCAGTAACACGTCTGGCATGTCTATTTAGGTGTCTTGTGTGAATTTTAATCTTGATGTCATTATTCAATTCAATTCAATTTTATTTATATAGCGCATTATCACAACATTACATTGTCTCAATGCGCTTTACATTTCTGCCTCGTAAAGACCCCCCATTGAGTAAGCCAAAGGCAACGGTGGCAAGGAAAAACTCCCTAAGAGGAAGAAACCTTGGGAGGAACCAGACCCAAAGGGGGAGCCCATCCTCCAGGGGCCGGCAGATGAGTCAAACAAACAAGATGCAATGACTAAGCTAATACAGGGGTTGAAATATATGTCTCAATGCAGCGGCCGACCGGTGCATTACACAATATCCCACTAAGTAAATGCTGGAGAAGGAATGTGCAGCCTCAGCAAGATAAAACATATGACAAATCTGGACAATAGGACATTCCTGCAGCAAGAGTTTTATGGACAGGGAGACATTGCAACTTACCACATGTCTGTTGCTGAACTCAAGGGCTCATAGCGAATCACCTCCGGTGCTGAAGGAAGAGAGACAAGATGTATGGAGGCCAAAGGAATAATGCAGGTGAACAAATTAACATCTAAAAGCAGACTTTATAGAACCTGTACATAAAAGAGTTCACACACAATAAGTAAATGTCAGGGGCCGGTTGCACAAAACACCTTAAGTTAAGATTCTCCTAGTCTGAGGTTTCCTTAAAATAAAGTCCATTGCACAAAAGTCTTTCCTTAAAATGTTACTTAAGCATTTACGTTATTTCCACTTATCCTGGTCTTGTACTTAAGGAATCCCTTAAAGTTCCCTTAACAGCAGCACAAAAGACCAAAGTCAGGAAAAAAACACTTAAGATACGTTTGACATGCAGACAACATGACTGAGTTTATGGCGATAAATTAAGCAAATGAACACATCCTGAGAACAGTGTCCTGTGACTGGGAGTACCCAATGAATACGATTAATAATGATCAATTGATTTTAGCTGACAGTCAATTTATGATTTCATTTATACGGCCTATGACATGTTTATATTTTAAAGTTTTGAGGTAAAAATTTAATAATTCTATGGATAGCTTCCCCCAGCCCAGGAATTCCCAGAGTCTGGGGTTGTGGGATGATACTTCATAGGTGAAAAAAATCCCATTTTAAACTGTAACTGCAACTGGTCGATCGCAATGAATCTACCAAGGGCTCCCCGATCGGCAAAATATATGGAACTTGGTAGCTCGTACTATAATAAAGGTTGGTGACCACTAATATAAACGTAGCAGGAGTTGAGTGTCTCTGGCACCGTTATGATGTGGTCGTGGAATAAAAAGTTTGGGGACTCATGTCACTGGTGGATTTAGGTATGGGCAATTGGGCGGCATGGTGTCCGCACAAGAAAAGAAAAAAGAATGGTGACATTTGCACTTCAGTTTTCTATCACTCCTTTGCACATCACATCAATGGTGATACAATGATGACCCTCTGTGTGGGTCAATTAACCTTGTCAGAGTGGGTGCCCTGATTCTAGTTTCTGAGCTAGACAGGCTACCACTGAAAAGTATGAGATGTTGGAGGGGTGGGCTGACCAAAACAGGAGCTGGGGAATCTATCAAGTAGCGCACCTTTAACTCTGTTCAGTACTAATATAATTAGTAAAATCAGTCAAACTACAAAATGCTGCCAAATACACCACATTTTATTAATTCATAATACTGTATATAGTTTCACAGACATATTTTTGCTTTTTTTTCTAGTTTCTGGGCACACTATTATTGTTGCTGGGGGTGGGGGGGGCCTGAAGGGGGGTTCACCCAGGGCGCCATGCAAGCTAGAACCACCACTGTCCCATGTCCTACCAGACGCAAGCCTTCATTTCATGTAGAATGAACCCAGAAAGCAGCTGAAGCCCTAATACTCTCCCGTATATAGGCAATTATGAGGAAACAGCAGTACATTGTATTACAAATTTGTACACGTTTCTTTTCTGCCTCAACATGACCACTGAAGAATTGTCAGTTTTTCAAATTTAAAATGGTTCCAAAACATTGGTGCTAATATAAGCCCCTAATATATCAGGTAGGTAGAATAGACAGACAGACAGATAGCCTACTTTATTAATCGTGAAAGACATTTAGAAAGAGTCAATACTACTATTCACCAGAATAGCAAGGGCTCAGAATGTAGGATGTAATACACTCAGGGAGGTCAATAGCTGACACTAATACACCAAGCAGAGTCAGTAATACTTACCAATGTACTGAGGTGTACCACAACTGCTCCTGTACACCACTCCTGGTGTAAGGTACTGAGCAAGTCCAAAATCGATTATCTTGATTTGGGGGACTGGTACCTTTTTGTCTGATAACATGATGTTTTCAGGCTGGACATGCATAAAACCAAAATGGGTGATAAATTATATACAGATTTGATAATACAGCATACACTGTAAACTTTTTTTGGCTGTGTCAATTTATTTAAACCACTTCTAGTGAATTAAACTTCTGGGAATAAGTTTTTGAGTCTGTTCTGTTAGGTGTTTGATGTGTTACTTTAGTGGAATGAATAACCAGGGAAATCAACATTTCCAATGCAATAAACTCAACCCTGCTGACAGCAAACACAAACACAACGCCTGAATAAAGTCAGTGGACACAGTGCGTCAGACACAAGGCAGTACTTTGACGCAAAGCTCCACTCCCTAGGGCTTGGTGACTACAGGGCACTTGAATGAAAAGACAGGAAAGAAAGCCAAGAAGGAATGAACAATGTTGCTGAAGTAAAATTACCGTGGGACCGAGGTCACGGTTGAGAATATTAATGTCGTTCAAGTGTAGAATGTAGCTGAGGTCATAGTGCTGTGTCACATAGATTACAGTGTAGAATGTAACTGAGAGGACACAGTGCCATGTCGCGTAGATTACAGTGTAGAAATAACTGAGAAGACAGTGTCATGTTGCATAGATTATACTGTAGAATGTAACTGAAGGGACAGTGCATATAACACATAATTTAATGAACTTTAAGTGACAGTGCCATGTCACATAAATCAGAGTGCAGAATGTGCAGAACAAGCATGATTACTGTAATCATAAATTGATTTTAGACTACAGTGAACAATATAGCTGAGCTGAAGTACTACCTTGAGATCAAAGTGCACAATCTGCTTGCTGTGCATGTACTTGACTCCCAGTAGGATTTGCTTGATGAATACGATGGCCTCACTTTCCAAAAGATTCTCCTTCTCAGCTATATAGTCAAATAGCTCTCCCCCAGTAATTCTGCAGAGAGGAAGAGCACAGGAGATGAGGAGAAGAAAACAGTCTTCACTGTTTAGAAGGTGAATTGTTCCTCAATTTCAGATGGATGCTGTTGTGGCATGCCATTCAGACTGACTTCAAGCATGTTTCCACTTGCACCTAGCAGACAGTAATGGTCTTTTACAAAGCTTCTTCACAGTCTAAATAAGACCAGCCAGAGATTAACATGGTTAAATGGTTGATTTGCTGCAAGCTTCACCATGTTAAAAATAAAACTTGTGCCTTTAACAAATTATTTATTGACAAGGTGCAACTGATTCCTGTAACAGGTTGGCAGAAAACTGCTACTTTTATCATTCCTACAAGCTGAACCACACTGACAGGTAATTTATTTTTGCCCAGTTATTACAATTAGTTTTCAATCTGTGCCTACTCCATGATGGCAATACCACAAACTACAAGAATTGTTTAAGTAGTGAGCAAGAAGTGTTAAATTAATCTGCAACACATAATGAGGGCCTACTCCAGCATGTGTACAGAAGCTGAGGACATTCATTAAAACCACACAGGTCCAAGCAGCTACAATAGGATTACATGTCCCTTCCACTTCCCCCAAGCTCATGCTTTACTCACAGCTCCATGATGAGCACCAGCTCTGCTGCTTCCTCAAACACATCCTGCAAGGCCATGATATTCTCATGCTGCAGGGCCTGTAGGATTTCCACTTCCTCTTCCACCCTCCTTCTGTCCAGCCCTGGGCCACTGTCCATGACCTTTTTCACCTTCAGAAATTTTCCCGCCCAGTGAGTCCCAGAGGACCGCTCTCGCACATCCCGAACCTGCCCAAAGTGTCCACTGTCACAAAAACAGAGTGCAATAAAGGGATGATCAATGAAGCGGTGACTGAACAGTAACAATGAGAAATTGCAATGGATGCTATGATCATTTGCTCACCTGCCAATCACTTTACCAATTTCATAGAAGTCTTCCACTTTCTCCAGTCTGAAGACCGACATGCTGATCTTTTGTTCTTAGTGTCCTCCTTACTTCATGATCATTCACTGTCCTCCCATGCTGCACCAGTGTGCTGCCCTGCCTGAAAATCAGCACCAGAATCTGAGCAATGATTAACATCACTACATTATACCAAATTCTACATAAAGCAACATTTTGTTTATTGAGTAATATAAGTTGACAGCTTATAGAGCAGGATATTTTACTGCACAAACAAAATTATGGTAAGATTAAGAAACAGGCAAAAGAAATGCTGTTAACCAATGATACAATAAATCATATCTAAGACCTCTAAGGGAAAAATGGGAACATGCTACAGCACAGAGGCTACCCTCGCTCTCGGAGACAATCCTCTTCCAAGCTACAACAGATCTGTAAGACAACAGCTTCAAGAGTCCTTATAGTTAAGCTTGATCTGTACCCAGCATACTCGGTTCACCTATTTCAGGTGAACACACAGAGTAACAAATGTATGATCCCTTAATGTCCATAATACTCTGCATCAGCTCTAAATTCCCCTGCACAGATCACCTGAACACAGGGTTTTTAGAAGTAATTATCCATACATTTTCCAACCATCCAAAAGTTATAAAAGAGCCTTGGAACCCTTCCCAGAAAATATATGACACAGGGAAGGGGAACACCCTGGATGGCATATGGAGGAACACACAACATATGAACAATTTTGAGACACTCGTGACTTTGGACTTTGGGAGGAGCCCAGAGTACCTAGAGGAAACGCGTCAAAAAATGGGGAAAACATGTAAACTTCACTTACACTGAATAGGGCCAGGATTAAAAACCCCTGCTGTGGAGGCTGGAAGTAACAGCACTACCCAGTTAGCAGTAATAAATTCATATTTCAGGTAAGTCCCTGTGGATTAGAATGAAGAATTAGAACTTTGTGGCGGTGTGTGGGCACAGCAAATACTGTCTCCAAGGTTTTGAATTTGAATTCAGGTATGGCTCTCCATGTACAGAGTTTGCATGTACATTCTCTCAAATATTCCAGTTTCCTCCCCAAGTCCAAAAACTATACACTCACCTAAAGGATTATTAGGAACACCTGTTCAATTTCTCATTAATGCAATTATCTAATCAACCAATCACATGGCAGTTGCTTCAATGCATTTAGGGGTGTGGTCCTGGTCAAGACAATCTCCTGAACTCCAAACTGAATGTCAGAATGGGAAAGAAAGGTGATTTAAGCAATTTTGAGTGTGGCATGGTTGTTGGTGCCAGACGGGCCGGTCTGAGTATTTCACAATCTGCTCAGTTACTGGGATTTTCACGCACAACCATTTCTAGGGTTTACAAAGAATGGTGTGCAAAGGGAAAAACATCCAGTATGCGGCAGTCCTGTGGGCAAAAATGCCTTGTTGATGCTAAAGGTCAGAGGAGAATGGGCCGACTGATTCAAGCTGATAGAAGAGCAACTTTGACTGAAATAACCACTCGTTAGAACCGAGGTATGCAGCAAAGCATTTGTGAAGCCACAACACGCACAACCTTGAGGCGGATGGGCTACAACAGCAGAAGACCCCACCGGGTACCACTCATCTCCACTACAAATAGGAAAAAGAGGCTACAATTTGCACAAGCTCACCAAAATTGGACAGTTGAAGACTGGAAAAATGTTGCCTGGTCTGATGAGTCTCGATTTCTGTTGAGACATTCAAATGGTAGAGTCAGAATTTGGCGTAAACAAAATGAGAACATGGATCCATCATGCCTTGTTACCACTGTGCAGGCTGGTGGTGGTGGTGTAATGGTGTGGGGGATGTTTTCTTGGCACACTTTAGGCCCCTTAGTGCCAATTGGGCATCGTTTAAATGCCACGGCCTACCTGAGCATTGTTTCTGACCATGTCCATCCCTTTATGACCACCATGTACCCATCCTCTGATGGATACTTCCAGCAGGATAATGCACCATGTCACAAAGCTCGAATCATTTCAAATTGGTTTCTTGAACATGACAATGAGTTCACTGTACTAAAATGGCCCCCACAGTCACCAGATCTCAACCCAATAGAGCATCTTTGGGTTGTGGTGGAACGGGAGCTTCGTGCCCTGGATGTGCATCCCACAAATCTCCATCAATTGCAAGATGCTATACTATCAATATGGGCCAACATTTCTAAAGAATGCTTTCAGCACCTTGTTGAATCAATGCCACGTAGAATTAAGGCAGTTCTGAAGGCGAAAGGGGGTCAAACACCGTATTAGTATGGTGTTCCTAATAATCCTTTAGGTGAGTGTATGTTTTGTGTGAAATGGAATTGTGAATTTATTTTAATATGTGGACATTTACCCTACTTGGGCCCTATGTACCAGAAATAGCACAGCAATGACCGCAATTTGACAAGTGCTTAAAAATGAAAGCCAAGAGCATAGAAGAGTGTTTGATGTTGATGATGATACAACTTTAAATTTAAATTTAAAGGTCTATTTATTAGGGAGGGACAAATGAAGAAATATTAAATATTGGAGGATACAACCTCCCATCTCCCAGATCCTGTGTCCCCATACCAGATGTGGGCAATCCTTTCTGCAAAGGGCCAGTGTGTATGCAGGTTTTTGGGATAACCTTTAGGTCAGCAGTTCAAACCCAGGTGTGAGGACTCTAGCCAATCAGTCCTCTAATTAGTAATCTAATTAGGGAGATGCAGCGAAAACCCGCATACACACCGTCCCTTTGCTGAAAAGATTTCCCACCCCTGCCCTATACAAAGCTCTCAAACCTGTATTAAATATTAATTTACAAAATTCCTTGCTTCCGCCCTTTACCTGGCTGGTTTCTGGTTATCCTCAAAGTCTTCTGCTTCACCTTATTATTGTGTACTGCTGTCTTAGAAAGTTTGAACCTGAAAGCAACCAGCCATTTAGCCTTCTGCCAGCAGAACCAGGATTAAACCAGGATTTAAAAATGCAGATTTGTTTGAAAATATAGAGCAGTCTCTTAATTTTTTCCATGGCTGTATATCATAGACTGCCTAACTATACATTCCTAAACAGGTTTTTACCACGTCCACCAACATTCCAATGGCAGTAAAAATGAAGAGAAGCTGTAGTATGTAGATTAATAATCACCAGCAGATACCGAAACTATTTTATCGCTTTGTTGAGTTTTTAAACCGTACCCATCGTCCAAAGCATGCGCTAATTCTGGATAAATGAGCATTACACATTTTCACAGATTCTTCTTGGGTATATAATTTAACTAGTTTTGCTTCTTTAATTTCACAAATATGTTTGCAGTTTATAAGTTTGATGGTAAAAGGACAGTGAACCAAGCACGGATATCCCCGAATCTAGTATTGTAAAATACACATATGATGCCGATAATGACAAAGAATGTGACGATGTCGCATTTTGAAATGGCTTTCTATCGATTTTTTTTTCTTCCACGTCGCAACCTCTGAGTTAAAATACAGTAAAACTGCGTGGTTCACATTTACATAAATTACAAATATATAATTAACTGCAACCACCATAGAAAAGAAAACCGAACACAGCGTAAATTTTACTTTTGAAGTTGCTTAAGTTAATGAATACTAATTAATCACATTTTAAAAGAAAAGTATGAAACAACTAGGCTATATGGAAATAAAGAAAGAACTCACCTTTGAAAATACGAGCGTGGGAGGTAATTTAAAATTAATCCGTCGTATTAAAAAAAATCGTTTTCCCACTATGTACAAGTGCCTGACACCGACGAACTACTCTTTCAGGCGCTGTGAGAAGTTAAGTGCGCACCCTTAAAATAAACTCCGCCCGTTTCCTGTGGAATCATAATGAACGTAGTTCAAATTGCCTGGTATGTCATTTGTTCTAAGTTATGTAAACATTCCTTTCAGCTACATATCAGCAAATAATAGTAACCACATAGCAATGTGACGCAGCAACAACTTGGGGATTGAACGTGAAACCTGGAAGTCGATCAAAAGCAAATGTTCCCATATAAGGTAATGTAGGCATGTTTCTGTCACATCGACTTTATCTTTACTTCCACATACTTCATTGGGCAGGGCGCTGATTAACCTGAGACAGGAGAGGAACGGAGACATACTTTGAACTAGATCTTGCATCTAAAGAAATACACTACACGCACGCGCGCGCGCACACACACACACAGGCCTGTACACAGGCTGTAAATTAATAAATATTTACAAATCCATATAAAAACAATAAATCATTATATTATATAATGATTATTAAAGAAATCGTATTACGGATTACAGGCATTACAAATAAGCACTTCCTAAGTCATTGTATCTATTATAACTTAATTATTGTAGAAGCGTGTAAGAGTTATGTTACTATAACAAGTCACCTGACATGTGCCTTTGTGGTCAATTTGACCCCAGGGTAGGCGTGAGGATTAAAGAGAGCAAAAGTGTATTATACAGACTACGTAACTTTCCAAAATCTTAAATTCTCCCAACCTTAGGATAACTATGCAACTCATGACATAACGATAAAAGTTTTACTACAGTCCTCTAAAGGTTTACCACAGTATACGTAGTCCCCCATATCTGCGGCTGATACGATCCGCGGATGTGTTGCAACTTAATTTGCAATGAAACCAATCATATGTTACGGTTTGTTTAGAGCCCGCCCACTGAATTTGATGGATGACTTCGACGGATTATATGGCTGCTTGTATCATTTAAAATGTATTTTAAATAGTCGTTTAAATTACAATTTAAATTTTTCATTTAAATGACATTTATAAATAATCACTTAATTAAAAATTTTAAACGACCATTTAAATGACATTTATATATTGAATATTGTCACAAAAAACCCTCCACACCTCACAGTCCTAGTCCAAAAGCGCAAAAGATATCGCCGGGGTGCATCCTCAGTGATTCAGTTGGTGTGCAGAATTAGGTAGAAGAAAATAGTTAACATTAGGCAGTTCACTATAAAGTCAGTGGATTATCTTGAGTAACCAGGTCATGATAGCTGCTCAATTTTTCAAATTTATTTTTCTGGCACTTTAATCACCACAGAAAAAATGCAATTCACTCCCCTTACATTCGAGAGAAGGCCAGCATTTCTAATGCAGATATGTCCAAAACTAGACAACTTCCCAACAAAACCACCTATTAATGAAATACATCTTTCAGTTTTGGGGTGAACTGCCACTTCAGGCTGATTTTTCATTTTAAAAAGTACCAGCAAGTCTACTAAACCCATTTTCAAATTATTTTCACTTTCTCACAAGTCACATGGAATTCCAAAAACTACAATAGCAAGAGTCCACTGTAAGTACACCAAAGAAATGAATTATCTGCATCTCATATAGAAGCAATACATATAGACAATACATATACTGGAATTTCTTACCTTTGTATTAGTTTGATATCCAATACTTCAGAGTAGCCAACTTTGGTCAGCTGGCTAGCATGAGATTTTTACATTTAGATGTAAGAGTTTTACTTTGTGAAGTCTGTAGGGTTTGCCAACTACCCCAACACATTTGATATAGCTAATTTTAAGTTTATAATATAGATTTGCTGTAAGATTTATTTCAGAGTCAGAAAGCATGAGTGTCACGCCAGATGAGTGAGAGTTGGCAGCCCTGGTTCTTCATTACAGCACATCGATTTATACCACTATAGGTGCTTATGAGTGTGTATGTTAACTTTAAAAGCAAACCATGATCTGGGAAATGGAATGGAAGCATGTCAGTACAGAGAATAGTAGTACACAGCAGGCAGTGTAGCTAGCTTGGTAGCTAACTAGGTTGGTGACAACTCAAATGATGGCCTGATTGACAAATGTCAGATTACAAATCTTAAAATAGCTAGCTGGCATTGGAATAAGCAATGGAATTTAACATAAGCAGGGCTGGAAATTAAAATTTGCCTGCAGGCAAATTCAACTGCATGGCTAACTACAATGAAGTAACCAGCATTAGTCTCCATTTCTGGAGCAAATTAGTAGAGATATTAGTAAAGTACATGGAATATTAAACTGAATAATAAATAATTATATATATATATATATATATATATATATATATACACACACACACACACACACACACACACACACACACACACAGTGTGTATATATATATATATAGTATCTATCTATCCCCAACCTCACTGGCTGACCACCACTCCCCTTAGGTGACTGAAGGGTAGCCATGTAACACTTGTTAGAGCTGTGCTGCTACTTGACTGAATAGAGAGCTTTGCTATATAAAAGCTATTCAGGTTTCATAGTGGCAATGCTACGACCACGGTACTGGAAATGTTGAAAAACAAATTGTTTTTGTAGCGATGCTACTGCCTAAAAGTGGGTGTCACTCTAACCAACCATACAAGTCAATTTGTAAAAACTCCTTTATTCCAAAAAGCTGACAAGTCACTGGGGCACACTGACCATTTACCAATATCGATACACAGCCCAATATGATTTCAGAACACAATTCATTCCAGATTAAGACGGTATCAGGAGGCAGTGAGGCAAAGCACCCAGCAGTCTTACTTTAGGATGACTGGCTTTTTTCCTGTGCGTCCCCCTCCCCTTTCATCTTTTACACCCCAATATGGGTATTTTACTCCTGTGCTTCCATGGTTGCTTCCTTCCTTCTACCTCCCAAACTACCCATAAGCCTAATTTAAACCCTTCTACCAACACCATTCCCCACCCTAAAGCCATTTAGTTCCTCTTGGTCTTGGGAGAGTCATATTTCCTCTTGCTGGAGTACCAGAGGAGTAGGGGGATGCCAATGGATGGCAAGGTCATGACCCCAAAAGCAGCCCAGTCCAGCTGAGGGGGAAAAGGGTGCGAGTAGAGAATGAGCATATGAAGTTGCCATTTAGCCAATGAAACACCTGTTACAAGGCCAGTACAGAATACAGAAAGGTCCCAGGGTCAAAAGGACAGAAGCACTGGCTGGGTGTTCCAGTCAAAATCAGTTCAGCATTGAATACTGCCAGGCCATAAGATTTGTGATTGAGGGTTTGCTCAAAACATGCACTAAATGTTCAGATGCCCTAGACTGTCCATTATCCACCTAAACGATCACACTACCTTTAGTTTTAAATGCTCCTTTAAAAGGAAATGCAACTTACATAATGAGGAGAGAAGCGCCTGTCAAATTCCCTCTGGGCCAGAATACCACCCTGTCCAGGGGCACTTGTGTACCCAACCTGTGACGAGGGTGAAGACAGTCAGAAGCCAAAGCTACAAGCACATAACACTATTCAAGGTGATGACATACCTTGACATATTAATGCTCTTTTTGGCAGATTTGAAAAGTTGGTCCCTTACCACAACTTGTCCCCCTTCCTGGGCCACGTAGCTGACAGATGCAGAAGTGAAGTTGAAGTACCCAGCCTTGAGGGGGCGCAATACCACTGTATGGGATACATTGCTGGCTCTGAGGTGGGGGCATTAAGGAGGAGAAGCAAAGTACGAGAAAATGACAAGTCAGGAATTCCAAGGATTTCGAAGGCTGATGCCTTGTCCAGAGCCAAGTGAAACCATTTTACTTCCCCTTTCTTCCTCTCCCTGTATCCCTTCATTTACCTAGGGGCCCAGGATGCAGGGAGCGGATGGAGTAGTGATGGGATGGGGTGACATCAGGCTTCAAGTGTTTTTTCTATTCCTTTGTCGTTTGAAACTCTGAGTGAGTCTATTTTAGGGAAGGTGTTACGTCCCTATGCGCTCCCATCGGCCCGGCAGTGGCAGTGCCGTGGTTGTGGGAGGTGGGCAGTGTCAGTATTGGATTCATTATCAAGGGAATTCTTTTCACCTGGCGACAGGTGAAGTAGGGGATAAGTGTGGCCTCAGATCTGTTTCTCTCTCTCTTCACTTATTTTCCCCCAATGCTGAGCTACACCCACACGCGCATCAAACTAAGTGTTTCTACAAACAGGACAATCAGACCATTTTCAAAGGCTGCTTAAAGTGACAGCACATACTCTCCACTTCAAATGCACAGATTAAGGATACGGTGCAATCCTGTCCCATTTGACGTTTAGCATTCCAGATACAATGCCAAAGTCCTCCGGTGGAAAGGAATCATCAGACAGCTCCACCTCTAGGGCAGCACTGTAAAAAGCACAACAAAACATCTGATGTTGAGTTTGGGTTTTATGGCAAACATGATCATATTAGTCACTATAAACGTAACATTAAATTTCCGTACCATTTCATCTCTACTGAAGGTACAATTCTATTCCATGACAAGTCAATTTATCTGATACTAAAGACAGGTAAACACCAATGTATCAGCAGAGCATATCAATAAGCCCTGCGTTAGTTTTAGCAAGGCTCTATGCTGCACTGAACTGTACAAGATCTTGATGGAATACAGAATGATGTGGGTAAGGTCAACTGTGAGAAAGGAGGCACTAGCAGCAGACCTGGTGCCGACATTGTAGATGTTGTACTGCAACGTTAGGTCCCGGCCCTCTACTGCATATCGGTTCAGTAGAGACTTGGAAGCCAAGAGCCGAGCCCCCTCCTCTCCTGTCACCAACCCCAGTGCAACCAACAGAACAAATGCACGTAGTGTCCCCATCTGGATGGAAGGAGAAAAAGAGGCATTTAAAAAATAATAATAAAAATATCACACTATCAATCAGGAAGTGTATAAGGGATCATCACATTCACTGAAAATCCAACAATGTAGACTACTTCATCGTATGGGACTGCCCCGGCTCTTGCCAGGCAGTTAATTTAAAAAAATATAGATTCACTAATTTGGGGAAAATGTGAGGATGACAGTGATAATGAATAAGACCAAACAAGCGACTATTGCGGTACATTTACAGTTACAGTCCAAAAATGAAGGTGAAAATTTCAAGTTGCGAGATGTAACTTTAGGGTGACCAGATAATCCATGTCAGGGAGGACACTCTGAGCTAGGACAGGAATTGTAAATTACCATTTCAATTAAAATGACCCGAATTTCACTTGAGCACTGAGCTCTTGCTTTGTGCTGATTGGTCAGTCTCCTATAATCATGCATGTGTCACTAATGCTAATGTGAAACAGCTGGATGAGTCTTTCAGTCAACGAAACAAACCAGTCAAAGCACAAGAAGAGCTGAACTATTTAGCCGAGCACAGGAGCCTTTCAATTTGAAAGTAGTTTGTAAAACCCGAAGTAGCTCAAAGTGTCCTCCCTGACATGGATTATCTGGTCACCCTATGTAACTTCCCATCGTAAGCCAACGCTTACGTGTCCGCAAAAAGCAACCGTTAGCTACAATTGCTAGTTACGATGAAACGGTAACCTTGATTTTAGATTATAACACAATTAAACATCACAGTACTTAGAAATGACGACAAAATGAAACATAAGCGAACAATGTAAAGAATGCTTGATATTGTTCAACGAAAACATTTCAAACCCGGCTAACGCTTACGTGTACTAAGTGACCAGCGACCCACAGTCTAGCAACCATCTGCTAGAACCTTCGGGTATCAATGAAAGTTAGTGAGTTTCAAAACCAATTACAAATTTTTTTATCAAACGCCCCAATGAATTCGCATTATTCTCAACATACCTGCCGAAACGCGACAATAAAAAAAAAGAAATGCCTACCTCCCTTTCTAAGACACAGTGCCTGCCGCAGAACTGTAAGATCATCAATACGCACACTCAGTACCTTTCAACCCTCGGTGACGTAATCGGAAATGGGACGTGGCCTTAGTCACGTGTGCATCACCATTTAAAACCGTTTACTTTTTAAAAATGTTAAATCACACCATTTTTTTCCCGTGTTGTTTTAATTTTACCTCACTACTGGGGATGGGAATCAGTATTGTTTTCAGTGAACCTATTAGGTCATCTAAAAGATTAATTCATTGATTTTTTCACTTCCTACGTTTCTCTTGGATTTCGCTCTCTTTTATGTTTAACACTTGATTCGTATATTCTTAGCGACACAACAAAAGACGTACGCCAAAAACTTTAGCGAAATTTCTTGTTATCATTGCGTTTCCATAAAACTGACTTTTATCGATAAAAAGGCATGCGTCATGACGTAATATCCGGAGAAAATCCGTTTCGCTTTATGGTCAAAAAACTCTTTCAGGCATGTTTTCATCCAGAGCTGCACATGTATCGATGAAATGTATACGCTCGACTTCTCTTATTTCGATATTCAAATAACAGGAGTTCCATGGCAAAATGGAAAGGATCTTCAGGCAGTCCCCCGACTAAGAACGTCCAGCTTACGGACAACTCGTACATTCGGATGAATTACCATAAATCGTATTATATTAAAAATTCGGGTTAAATACAATGGTTTGTAATAACGAATGCACGTACTACTTTGTGACGCTCGTGAAAATGTTGCGCATCTTCAGCGTTTCGTCGGCTCGAGGTGCAGTACAGTAAAGTATGTAGTTACTATTATTATCTCGTTCGTAAGCTGGAGACTCCCTGTACAGCGAACTGATGTGCATTTGGCATTTTAAAATGATGTTGTCAGCTCAATTAGTTAAAACTGTACGTGTTCACCTTCCAAAGAAAGCACCGCCAAAACAAAATAACATTTTAGGATGCTGTAGTAGCGAACCATTTTATACCAAACTTCTGGCTTAAACATCTTAGGATGTCCAGTTCTACATTTGAATGCCGGCACGTATGACCTTTTATTGGGCCAGTAATAGGCAGCCATCGACCATCAGTTCCGACCTGAAAGCTCATCGCAATTGCTCTGTACAAACTGGCAACCTGCGCCTAATGTAGAGTAGTGGGAGAAGCATTTGGTGTCTGCCAAGACAACAGTCCACCGCTCTATTTACACCAGGGGTACCCAATCTTATCCGCAAAGGGCCAGTGTGTATGCGGGTTTTCGCTGCAACTGCCTAATTGGATTACTAATTAGAGGACTGATTGGCTGAAAGAATCCTCACACCTGGGTTTGAACAGCTGACCTACAAGTTATCCCAAAAACCTGCATACACACCTGGGGGGTATTCCAGAAAGCAGGTTATGTGACATACCCGGGTAAGTTTAAGGGTAAGTTAGTGGATAACCTCAACTTTCGGTTCCAAAAACGGAGGTTAACTTTCTGGGTATGTACGTAACCATAGCAGCTTACTCTCTGAAGATAACCTGCTACTGAGCAGGTTATGTTCCAGGGTAAGTTTGTTGCAGAAGGTTACTGAGCATGGCGTGCCCTTTTGATGACGATCCTGTGAACGTGGAGGCATAAATTAAACAAGGTTTTTTTCGCCGGGAGAGCGTTATAAGACCGCGTATCGATGTCTTGTCATTTCCTAATGATTATTTGAAAAAGCCTTATCAGTTTTCAAAAGAATCGTTCATTTACTTAACATCTCTTGAAACCGCATATTGCAAATGTCACAAACCCAAACCGCGGGTCTGCGCTTAGCACAGAAAACATTCTGTGCATAGCACTTCGGTTTTTTGCGTCAGGGCATTTTTTGTACAATATGGGCGACGCAGAGCATATAGGAAAGGCAACTGTATGTAGAGCCGTTCGCACAGTATGTCTTGTACTTAACGCTTCTTACACACGTTTATACAGTTCCCTGTCCATAAAGCTCTGCGTGTTATTAAAGAGGAATTCCACAGAGTGGTAGGTTTGTCCTTTGTAGTAAAATCTATGATGCATATTTAATATATAGTCATACTATTTATATCTATAGCCTACATGTATTCATCCTGCACACACACACACTTGATACTTCCCTATATGACTTTCTATTTCAGGGTTTCCAAATGTAATTTGGAATACATGTAATACATGTATAGTGACAATAAAAGGCATTCATTCATTCATTCATTCATAATTGGGTGCATTGATGGCACCTACATTCCTATTAAAGCTCCTTCAATAAATGAGGGAGACTATGTTAATAGATAGATAGATAGATAGATAGATAGATAGATGTCTTTATTGTCACTATACAAGTACAGCGAGATAGCGGAGGAAATCTATTCATAGTATCAATGTGCAGGTAACTTGATTTTGTATCCTTAATTTTTGGCCTTGTTAAAATCATCAAACTCATTTTGATTACACCTTATTAAATAAGAAACCATATATTCCTAGTCGATACACATTGTTATTTTAACCTAAAGAAATGAATGGCAGGAAAAGTAAATGCTTTCATAGTGATTTAACAGTAAAAAGGATAACCCTTCCGCATCCTTTTTACTGTTAAATCACTATGAAAGCATTTACTTTTCCTGCCATTCATTTCTTTAGGTTAAAATAACAATGTGTATCGACTAGGAATATATGGTTTCTTATTTAATAAGGTGTAATCCTTCTGGAGACAGAAGAACTTTGAGCCAAGTCAAAATGAAACACAAAAACATTCTGCAAAAAGGTTATTGATTACACGATCACTTAACTATTTATTAAACACGATTTAGTATATTCTTTCTGTCATGTAGCTAATAGAAAAAAGGCTGAAGCCCGTCTAACTGGCGGGAGCCCACCACCACCTCCCCTCACCCCATCTGAGGGCAACCAGTGGTAACCAGCATTGTACTGTCCTGTAATGATTACCTATAGTTAGTGGAAAAAAGTAATGAGTTTGATGATTTTAACAAGGCAAAAAATTAAGGATACAAAATCAAGTTACCTGCACATTGATACTATGAATATATTTCCTCCGCTATCTCGCTGTACTTGTATAGTGACAATAAAGACATCTATCTATCTATCTATTAACATAGTCTTCCTCATTTATTGAAGGAGCTTTAATAGGAATGTAGGTGCCATCAATGCACCCAATTATGAATGAATGAATGAATGCCTTTTATTGTCACTATACATGTATTACATGTATTCCAAATTACATTTGGAAACCCTGAAATAGAAAGTCATATATGGAAGTATCAAGTGTGTGTGTGTGCAGGATGAATACATGCAGGCTATAGATGGGCCATTCCACCGAATGGGTGCCATTTGCTTGTTGTAACTCTTCCAAATTAAACTTAATTTTTTATCATTTTTCAACTCTGAATCTAATAACACATATATTTAACTATTCAAAACGTGTATTGGTCAATCTCAGGCAGCTTTATTTAATCTTTTACAAGGTTTCTAAGCCGAAGATGGTTACATTTTTCTCAGTCCTGTTACCAAAACTCATGTGACATTTAAAAAGAATGTTTAAAAGCATGTCAACTAATTCCTTTGAGGTTCCCTCAAGAAAGTGTTTATTTTAAAGAAATGGTTGACTACATGTTCAAATAATTGATATTTATGACCAAAAAATCACTATATATGCATGCACGTTGTATTTTTCTAAAAGATGCAAAGCCATTTTTATCTTTTCAAGAAAACCCAAACCTGAAATTGATTACATTTTTTATCATGTAATTTATTAAACAAATGGATAAATGATGGACCAAACATAATTGAAAAAAAGTGGTTTATCTTTATTTTTTTTTTAAGAAAAATAATCAAGTAACAGGAATGAACATCATCCCTTGAGTAGAAAGCTCTCACTCTGCTTAACAAACTATCTCCAACCCTGTTGTTCTGCTTCCACTGGTAGGTATAGTTAACTTTCCCATTTTTCTCATTTTTCCATCTTTTCTTTGAAAAGCCCAATGAATTTGGAGCCAAGCATTGCAGAATGTACTTTTTCTGAACTTTTCCTGTTATTATTATTTTTGAAATTATTTGCCTTTCCCTCTCCCCCTGTGCTGCTGTGTATTTGTTTCGGATGTCTTGTAACATAGACTCATGAAACAAAAGAGTCTTCTGAATGGCCGCACGTGGAAGCTGTCTCATCTGCCTTTTTACTTTTGTGCGTGGAGAAGCATTATTCTTTTTCATGCCCTGGACTTGTTTTTTGTACTTTTCTGTTTTTTGGGTTAGTTTCTTCAACAGAACCTGTAATTCTTGAATTTGCTTCTGAAGATTCTTTTGTTTTTTTTTATCTTCTTCTCTGCCCTTGATTATGTTGCCTAAAACACACATGTGCATCACATTAAAAAACACACTGCAGTTGTTAAAATGCACTGTTGCATTATCTCTGTGACTTGATAAGCAGAATTTTATACTGTAATGCAATCAAGTCTTTTTTGAGTCTGGTTCTGCTCGAGGTTTCTGCCTCCAAGGTTTGCAATCATATGCACAACACTTTATTACATTGCAACAAACACACACACATGCCCTATTGCATCCCTTGCACATTTTCTTTGACACTTGACCCATTTCATAAACTACACCTGGAAGTGCTTGGTTGTGGATCTACAACTTGTGCTGCTGATAGCTGGGGACTGTGTGCAGGGGTGATGAGGTGTTGTAGAGCTTCTTTCCTGTCCTTGATTCTATGGTATGTTTCCCTCCACTTTTTGCATTGTCTGCGCTTTTCTCTCTCACTTAGGTTATTGATCATTTTCTTCCTGCCTGATTCTAGGTCCTCCCTGTATTTTTCTTGTTCCTTCTCTAAATATCTTTCTCTCCTCTCTGAGTCGGCATCACGTCGAGCACGATAGCGTCGCTGCTTTTCTGCAGCACTTAGGGGTGGATTGGCACCCTGTAAGTATGGTATCCACATTGTGAAACTGATCTTAAATCTCAACAAATTCAGTAATTTCAACTGTAAAACTTAAAAGTTGAATAGTATTACACTGACTAATATTCACACTAATAAATCAATAAACCAGAGGGCTCTACTCACTCCTGTTATTGGCACTCAGTCCTGTTACTCTTTATATGAGTAACAGGACTGAAAGTAACAGGACTGAGTTTTTAGTATAGAATTAGCAAAAACATGAAATATAGCTACATGGTGACTATGCTAATAGCACGACAACATTGAGCACATTCTAGTGATCTACCAAAAATTTGTATTTTAAAAATAAACAGATAATATCCAAGAATTAATTTAGGTATCAGGACAGAACATTGAGATTGACCTCCTCAGTCATAGTTAAAATTTTATCAAATATAGAGGGGGAAAAAAGGAGGGAACTTACTTCTCATCTACCCATGGCCTTCAGAAGATCCAACAGATGCAACTTCCTGTTGAACATGTGACTTGTGGAATGTTCCAAATTTTTCAGATTGGTTAATGTGTTAGGGTAACAGTACTGAGTGAAAACCTAGGGACGCAACTAAAATGTGTATTTTAACTTAAATATTATGGTTTTCTTATGAAAAAAATATTTTCAAAGCATAGATGGGATTTGGAGTCACACAACAATGCAAAAAAAATTTAATCTCTGAAGGATTTTAATAATTATATTTCAAGGTAAAGTGTATAGTTAGAGAGCAGGGACAGGTAACAAATGCTATTTTTTCAGTGTTCTAGGTAGTTTTTATTAATGTTTTTAATTATATATCTTAAATTTACAATTAGGTCAATGTACAAGACACTATGCTTAATAATAAAATGTATTTTACAGTTATTTTTTGTGCACATTTATACATGTAATTTCCTGGGGACGGAAATGGCACCCATTCGGTGGAATGGCCCAGATATAAATAGTATGACTATATATTAAATATGCATCATAGATTTTACTACAAAGGACAAACCTACCACTCTGTGGAATTCCTCTTTAATAACACGCAGAGCTTTATGGACAGGGAACTGTACAAACGTGTGTAAGAAGCGTTAAGTACCAGACATACTGTGCGAACGGCTCTACACACAGTTGCCTTTCCTATATGCTCTGCGTCGCCCATATTGTACAAAAAATGCCCTGACGCAAAAAACCGAAGTGCTATGTACAGAATGTTTTCTGTGCTAAGCGCAGACCCGTGGTTTGGGTTTGTGACATTTGGCAATATGCGGTTTCAAGAGATGTTAAGTAAATGAACGATTCTTTTGAAAACTGATAACGTTTTTTCAAATAATCATTAGGAAATGAAAAGACATCAATACGCGGTCTTATAACTCTCTCCCGGCGAAAAAAACCTTGTATAATTTATGCCTCCACGTTCACAGGATCGTCATCAAAAGGGCACGCCATGCTCAGTAACCTTCTGCAACAAACTTACCCTGGAACATAACCTGCTCAGTAGCAGGTTATCTTCAGAGAGTAAGCTGCTATGGTTACGTACATACCCAGAAAGTTAACCTCCGTTTTTGGAACCGAAAGTTGAGGTTATCCACTAACTTACCCTTAAACTTACCCGGGTATGTCACATAACCTGCTTTCTGGAATACCCCCCAGGCCACTGATTTACACCGTGTGCATGTTTGTGTTTACTGTATGAAAGGCACGCGATAAACGTTCTGTCACCTATCAGAACATAGCGTGAATGTCGTTCTTGCTCGTAAAATATGTTTCCACCATAAGTGTCGACAAAGACTTTATCCGTTAAAACTAAACGGAAACGGTTTGTGTCGACATTTAGCGTTAAACAATGTTTCCATCGCCCACTCTTTAGCGTTAGTGTTTTTGCGCATAAAATATCCTGGATGGAAACCTGCCTACTTTAAACTTTACATTTCATAAAATAAAAGTTCATAGTATTTTATGCTACTTTACACTTTGTTACTAATTTGTTGTAAACTAAGTGCAAACACGTTTTTCGAGTTCAAGTACATGATTTCAAGAGTATTTCAAACCAATTAAAACCCGCCGTTCATTGCATTTTAACTTAAGACCGACTGTATCGTACTGGCTAGGTAAACAACAACAATAAAGTTACTACAAACGATGCCTTCCGCCCGTACGCGGATAAGCGAAGTATGGACTACAGAAGGCCGGTCCTAACCACATCATTCCTCCCGCGTGGTCCTTTGATAATACAGAGGCGGGTTTCCTTCTCAGTCCTGTGCGGCACACGTGTGACTCCAGGCTGAACAACCGTGTTGTGACTTACATCTCATCTACCCAATCAGAGTGCGAGTTCGGAATTGACCAAGGGAAGCTGACCAATTAAATTTTAACATGAGCTGCAGTAAAGCTTGGGTGCGCTGCTGTTGTCATGGCCGCAACCTTAGTGCAAAGAAATCTCACTGTTGTTCTTTTCTAAACATGCCAGAATATTAATTAGTTTCTCTGTGTGTTTCTTCTTCTTGCTAAAGAATGGGTGGCGTATGTAGAGAAGTTGTGACCCTGCAGCTGGGACACTATTCAAACTTTGTCGGGACACATTGGTGGAATTTACAGGTTAGTATTTTGCGCATAATATGTCAACTAAGACATCTATTGTGACTTAACATAACAAACATGAATATATCGGTACCGCTGTGTTATTTTACTGGAGTAGCTCAGACTTTTATAGCGTTTTCACATGTTTTCTGAGCAATACCTTGCTAACGGTTTAGCTCAGTCATGCTTTCAGTTTCAACATATATAAAGATGGGGCTTCTCATTTTTATACCTACTTGTGTTTGGTGTACCTAAATCGTTTGTACGGATCCTAACTGCATGCTTTGCATTATTCACATTCATCAGAAATCACATAAGCATCCTGATCATATATGCCTTAAGTTGACCTTAAAAGAAGACGTGTCAGAAATACACGTCCGTAAGCTTTCACATTAGGCCACTTAAAATTAATAAATTGTTTTACATGGCCGCCCGCCTCAATTTTTTGGTGCCGCCTTTTTTTTTTTAATATTTTATATTTTTCAAAAAATCCGTTTTTTTCACCTCAAAAACTGTCAGAGATTGTCAATACGCAGAGATCGTCAATACGCACGTGCGCCATCGTCAATACGCACGTACGTCGTTTGAAATCATCTTGTGTTTCTCTCAAACTGGCTGCCGTAAGTGGAAAAATCTTGAATGTCAGCCTCGGATTTTTCCACTTTTTATTGTTTGCACCGTTGAGAGTTTAAAATGTTGAGACACTGACAGAATAAAGTTTCATTTTCTAGTTTTAGTATATCTCTGTTGCCGTTCGTCTTTTCGCTAAAAATATAAAATATAAAATCCCCTACTCACCAATATTTTAGAAGTTTGAGTCATGTAAAACAATTTATTAATTTTAAGTGGCCTCAGGTGGGCACTTAAATATGTACAATGTCTAATATTGAAAAATTAATTTTGGGTTTAAGGTCTGTAATAAATATAATAATAATAATCATCGTTATTTATATATTTTCATACATGGAATGCAGATCAGAGTGGTTCGCATATGAGATTAAAATAAAACCAAGGACAGAGAAGCAACTACAGTACAGTATACATCAATGAAATTAGAGAAAAATGCAATAAATCTAAGTAAAATAACTAGGTGAAAGTATATAAAAGTTAAATGAACAAAATACAATAAAATATAGAAAACCTAAAGTGAAATTACTGTGCTAGTTGGTAGCATACAGAAGAGGAATAACCAGCATTTTATTAATAACCAATTTCTCTCTGCAACAGGATGCATCTCTGTCCTACGATCCAGATTTAGTGGTGCCCCCAAGTGAGCTACAAAGCGATGTGTTGTTTCGTGAAGGGTTGACGCTAGGGGGTCAGATCACATACACCCCCCGCCTCATTGCCATGGACCTCAAAGGTAATCATTGTTGACAGCTTGCTTCAATAAGACAGAAATAAAGTAATTGTTCATATTTAATGAATTATACCCAAGTATATGGCATTTGAGGTGTGCCTGTTTAATGAGTACACATTGCATGTTGACTGCATCTCTCTCTCTGCTTAGGTAGTCTACAGACTTTACGGCAGGAGGGTATCCTGTATGATACTAGGAAAGAGCGCAAGTCCTCAGCATGGTCAGTCAGTACTACCTCTGTATTCACCTTTGTTGGAGCTATGCATTAAATGTTGTTTTCTATGTATATTACTGAATGTCAGTCTATATAACAGAACCAGCGATGTTGATAGAGATGTATTGCAGTCAAGTGGTAATGCAGTAAAGAATATAGAAATTGTATTGCACATGGGTAGAGTTGTCACGATTATTTGCATAAATTCGATTTATCGATTATATTTTTAAAAACTGGCATTGATTAAAATTTCTCTTCTCTGTTACTTGGAAATATGGTGGAAGGAAGACCGAGCATAGCGGGTGAGGGTCCAAATATATAGAGTGCAAAAATCTCTGCTTCATATAATATGTGAATGAAAATCAAGTCCTTGGAAATAGCTGAGTAATGCATTGCATTATGATGGTATGACAACTACAGTGTTGCTAAGCCATAGCAATTTTTCAGCTCCATTATATGGGACATCTTATGGGACTGCTGTCGTATAAATATGCAGTCCATCACTGACCGAAACATCGCTTTGCTGTGCATGACTGCATATATGCAATTAGCTCACTGATAAACAAATGCTAAGTATATTTTTAATTTACTGCTTTTCCATATATGCAAAAATTCTCTTTGGATTTTTTTGGTTAGCAAAAACAGATGCTAATATAGGTCTTTCGTGAAAGCAAGGTGGCATAAAGCGAATGTTTGTAAAGCGGGAGACACCTGTACAGCCAAGTAGAACTTGCTAGTATCTACCAATTGAGTTTTTCAGATAAGTTGGTGGTGTTGCTGTGAGCTGTGACAACAGGCACAAAGCAGTGTTGGCAGATTACCTGCTTTTACTCAATTTGATCTTTCATTGAAACTTATCATTACTTTTTGTTTTAACCCAGCTGACTATCGTGACTTTTTCAGTGTGACAGCTGCATGTGCATAATATGGCATGTCAGTATTAACATTACACATTTTGCAGGCCTAGTATGAGGGGTGTAATGGTGGCACAGTGGGTAGCACTGTTGCTGCACATTGCTGCTTTGTTTTGTAGAATTTGCATGGTCCCTCTGTCTGTGTGTGGGTTTACACCAGATCCTTTTGGTTTCCTCCCACAGTCAAAAAATATTCAAGTTAAGTGAACCGTTCCAAAATTGACTGTATGAGTGTTTGAGTGACTGTGCACCCTGCAATGGGCTGGTACTCTGCCCAGGGTTGGTTCCTGCCTCGCACCAGTTTCTTGATTAATCGTTGAATTAATTGATATATTACTTGAATATAAACATAATTGATAGTGCCCTGCATGTGGGTGAGGCTGTGTCTGTGAACTGTGTTTTTTAGGGATGGAGAAATGGTGACTTATAAGGAGTGTCCTCCAACAAAGAACTCCTTTCTTCAGGATTTGGACAAACTGGATGTAAGTCTCCAGCTCTCTGCCATTGCATTGTTCACCTTTTTATGGATACATCTGAACACCTCCATCACTTAGACTTCATTCTTGCCCTGTCATGCCTATGCAGTGTCTGTTTGGCTGCAAGCATTCTCAATTGTCTTCTGATCTTTGTCCAGGAGGGGGAGATACTGGCTGAAGCGGATTTCAACATGTCCCAGTTGCCTCAGTGCCCAGGAGGGAATAAACTGTCCCAGAGTGAGGCCTTTTACTAACCACTTTCTTCAAGTCTTTATTGGATATACCTTTATCAATAAACATATAAAGCTAAGTATATTTTGCTTTGCAGGGTCTGTGGCCATGGAGACGGTTAACAGCAGCTTGGACCGTGTTCGGAAAGGGTACCAGATGGAGGGCAGTGTGAGAGTGTGGTCCGACTTCCTGCGCATCCATCTCCACCCACGCACCATTACTGTCATTAATCAGTACAACCATGATGGGTATCTACTCTATTATACTGGCTTTTGTGCTATTTGGTGCTCTTGATGAATACAGAGTGTGTTCTGAGAAATACATAATGTGTTACTGCTCTTTGATGTTCCATCTTGGCAATGAAATATCTACAATGCCAAACAGTATCTGGCCTGCAAACTTAGTGTAGCAAATTGGCTATGTAGTATTACATTACATTTATGGTGTCTTTGAGGGTATGTCCCTGTGTAATCCCATAGAGAATCCCAACGTTTAGAAGCATTTGGCCAAGGGGAGGCACTGCTCCAGGGTTCTTTGCTAGAGGAGCTGGAAGACAAGCTTCACTTCTTTGTGGAGGAGTGTGACTACCTGCAGGTTTTTATCACTGATTTGTCTGTGTTATAACCAGAGAAACCATCTTCATATTTTGGTATGACATTTGCCCGTCTTGCTTCTGCCCCCTCTCTCTGTCTTTCTCTCAGGGGTTTCAGGTACTGTGTGACCTCGCTGATGGCTTTTCAGGCTTAGGGTCAAAGGTCACAGAGATGCTGCGAGATTCCTACGGAAGTCGTGGAATCCTTACATGGGGTGTTGCCCCTGTCGGCTATCCAGATTCTGTGAGTAAGCACAGCTGATGGTGCACGTTTTCTGTGGTGTTCCGCATCTGCCCTAAAGAGAACTAGGCTTGTGTTTCCTCCCATCTCTGTTGCAATGTGTTATTTAACAAACTAATAATGACCTTTTTTTCCAGTGTGGTATGCTGTTTAGCTTTTTTTTCTGCTTATGTATCAGAACCTGATAAAAGATGTGTACCACATGATGAATTATGTCCTGGGCACAGCCAGCCTGGCCAATCACAGTTCCTTCTTCTGCCCTTTGACCCTCAGAGGTGGGCTGGGGCGACGGCCCTTGCCCCCCATTGTATTCCCTCACCTTCAGTATGATGTAAGTCAGATGTCATTACTTGCTGCACTGTCACTCACTAAGCTTGTCCTAAAACCTGTTTATGATTCAGTGGTTGTTTACTAGGATTTTGTGTAATGCCGCAGTTTTAGGAGTTCTGCTGGATGGCTCCTTTGTGCTAAGTCTGTTTTATTCTAACTAATAAACTTTGTACCCTGCCCCATCTGTCCCCTCTCCAGCCCACCTTGTGGTATCACTCCAGTGCCATTCTGGCTCTTGCCCTGGACTCCCTAACTGTGCCCTATCGGCTGAGATATAACAGTGCCCCCATGTGGCAAGTTGCAGACTCATTGGCTGCATGTGGAAGAAAGGTAAGTTCTTGAAACTTCTTCTATCCTTCTAACCCAGGGGTGGCCAATCTTATCCGCAGAGGGCCGGTGTGTATGCGGGTTTTTGGGATAACCTGTAGGTCAGCTGTTCAAACCCAGGTGTGAGGACTCTTCAGCTAGTCAGTCGTCTAATTAGTAATCTAATTAGGGAGTTGCAGTGAAAACCTGCATACACACCGGCCCTTTGCAAATAAGATTAGCCAGCCCTGTTCTAACCACTTAAATGGTTAAGGGTTGTGGGGGTGGGCTGGGGCCTCAGCAACATCGGGCAGAAGGCTGAGGTATAACCTGGATGAGATCCATACCCATTACAGAGAACCTAAACCACCAGTAGCTTAATACCTGGAATAAACCCCCTGTGTACATACAAAGCAGAGGATCTGCACCCCCAAAAAAATTTTGACTAAAAGGAGGTATGCCGTATTACTGACTTACGGCCCAAGCATAGACAAC
Source organism: Paramormyrops kingsleyae (assembly GCF_048594095.1). Lineage (NCBI taxonomy): Eukaryota > Metazoa > Chordata > Actinopteri > Osteoglossiformes > Mormyridae > Paramormyrops > Paramormyrops kingsleyae. The sequence continues at coordinate 52,304 of NW_027326016.1, forward strand.
TGGCAACTGAAAATCTATTAAAAAAAGTTTACTTGATTCACTACACTGCTTGTATTTGTGTTTGTTGCATTTACACTTGCTCTCTCCTGGGGCCTCATGTATAACGACGTGCGTAGAATTCACACTAAAACATGGCGTACGGACAAAACTAGGAATGTGCGTAAGCAAGAAAAAATCCAGATGCATAAAACTGTGTGTACGCACAGATCTACGCACATTCCCTTTATAAATCCGAATGAGCGTGAAAGTTAACGTACGTGAACGAGCCCACAGCCACCCCCCCCGACCCGCCCATAATTATGTATATTTGCATATGTAAATCTATATAAATGCCCGCTTTGTTCTATGTTGTTCTTAAACAACAATGGATAAACCACGAGGGAAAAAGAAGTATTTCAGCGAGTGCAAAGTTAAGGTCATGTTAACAGAAATCGAGAAAAGAAAAGTGATATTATTTGGTGGTATAAGTGGCATCAGCAATAAATGAAAGTTTACGGAGTGGCACAGCGTGGCGGAGTCAGTTTAAAATGTTGGTTCCGAAATTCGCACGGTGGCCAAAATTAAAAAGAAGTGGTAGGACATTAAAATCGACGGCGGGAAAAACGAGCGGCTGCTCACCTTAAGACTCTTAACAGCACTGGCGGAGGTAGCGGAATTCCCGGTCTCACACCCTTTGAGCAACTAGTTGCTGCGATGATTGGGGACACACTTTTATCGGGTGAGGGGGACGCCGATGTCATTGCGGGTGATTTTTTCTCGTACCATACTTGTTTGAATTACTTGCATGTTTATGAATAACGTGTAGGGCGCAGATGCGGTGTTACTTTCGTTTATTCTGTTTGTTTATTCTTACAGACAACAGTACAAGAGGTGCCCCCAATACATCAATAGAGTACATTAATAGAGTGAAAGTGCTTTCCATTTACATAAGCAAATTCGTTCACTGAAGGTTATAGCAATGTGCGCGCAGTCGATAGCTTCGACTACGTTGGGAAAACCGGACATCGCTGCAAATTGCGCTTTAATACTTGCCTGTTCAACCACAGTGTAAGGAAATTTTATATATCTGGGTGACAAGCGAATTATGCCGTCCCATATAGCCGGCATGACGCGACTCAGAATTGACTGAGAAATACCCGATCGGTCCGCAAGTTCTCGCTGAAAAGCACCTGTGGCTAAGAACCCGCGAGTGGACAGAACTTGTAAAGGAACAGATAGCCTATAGCGTAATTCCTCATCGTCTGCTTTTGTAATACTGTAATGTTTAGCACACAGCTAAAAAAGGATTGCTGTTGGAAATGTTAATCTTAATCATCATCATTATAAGCTATGTCTTCCAATAACGCAAGAGCTGCCATGGTAGTTGTAATAGTTCGGTCATTTTCTGCACCGTTTTATTGTTACAAATTGATAAAAAAAAATCAGCTGCCGTACATTTGTAAACAACATACAATTAATGTCGGTGTATTTGATAAAGTCCACGTCATGATTGTGAGTCTGACACAGTGAAACTGCAGTAGCACTCTTTTGCCAGTAGGTGCCTCCATTTTGCCAAATCGAGCAGAAACTTGCGTACGCCTTGTCTGGGGTTGCCGTGAGAATGTGCGTGGCGGTACGCCAAGTTTAGTTTTTATACATCTCGACCTGAGCGTGGAAACGGGCGTGCGCAACATTTTTGTGCGTAAGCACCGTTTATACATGAGGCCCCTGGTCTGGTGGAGGATCACTGCTGTATGCATGCTCCAAGCACAATCATCTGTGCCCAAAGGTGAATGTAATATGAACAAAAGGGTCTGCATGCACAACTGTGCATAGACCATAATGGCAAGACCATGTGGGCAGCGTGTGGCTCAGTGGGCTAAGCCTGTGTGCCTGTAATCACAAGGTCACTGGTTCAAACCCAGCACGTCTGTGGGTCCTTGAGCAAGGCCCTTAACCCCCAGCTCCCTGGGCACCGCTATGGGTGGCAGCCCCTCGCGGACAGCTTACTCTTCAAAAAGCCAGTTGAGGGAGGTGTAAAGACAATTTCTCCACGGGGATCAGTAAAGTATCGATTGTTGTTATTATTATTATTATTATTATTATTATTATTATTATTAAGTGGAAAAGTGATGTATTAACTAGGCTTAAAACCAAGGGGCCTCATCTCCTTAGTGTAAGTGGTGCCCCGTTACTTCAAGACACAAGTTGAGGATAACCATGTACACTTCCACCGATGGATAATCAGGAGACATTGAGGATGATGGTCATTCGCAAAAAAATGTTGTTTGTGTATGTGTCTTTCTGATTTCTTTAATATGTACGGTTACTTATATTCTCCATTCACTTCAGACTTGAGTAAGGGAGTAAATCTTTGACCTCAAGCCAATTACATTCGATTGCGATTACTCAGGAAACAACTCAGTACACTGGGAGTCTTTAAATTCTATCACGATTCGTTTTTATAAAATGATTTGATAACGTCATTTCATACAATTTTTAATGTCACTGAACAAAATTTACAAATTACCATGAGAACTTAATGACATACTTTCAATACAAAGAAAGTAGAATCATAGAACATTCACTTTTATTGTTATTGTTAAACAGAGAGAACCCGCCAGTGTAAAGCTGTCAAAAGGCCAGCTACTGAACTGTACAGAAAAAAATTAAACATGCTACCTGTTTTGAGGGTTGGTGAAACTTGCCTGCACAGATGAGAGTAATGGTTATTACATCATTTTTCATACTGTGGAAAACAAAATATTGATCTACAGGCCAAATTTAATAATGAATTATAAACATGTAATGGGCTGGTACTTTGAGACCTCTAAGTGGGGTAAAATCCCTCATCTTCAAATTCAGAAAATGGAGATAATTGGAGATGATATTTTAGTAGCTGTGTCTTAAGCTATGGGGACTTTTTTTGTTATACAAAACAGGTGTTTCCCAAAAATATCATTGTGCAATGAATATCTTAACCATTAGACAGAGCGTTTTGCGTTGCGAAAAGGCAAGTTTCCCAAATGCATCATAAGGTAGAGCTTCCTGGAAGTACATTATTTTTTTAAAACTCACTTATGTGATTTTTTTTAATCAAAGGTAACTTACAGCATGGGGCAAGATTTTCGTCTTGAGGTTCTCTCAACTGATTATGCATTTCTCAAATGGTTTGTCTACTGTAGCACAATAATTTCAATCACCAGCAAAATGAAGCAATTCATTCACAACCATTCATTCATTTAAAAATGCAGATTTCTTCTTAGTCATTTAGTCAATGCCAACAAAAAGTGAAATATTTCAGTGAATACCAAGAGACATACCAGTCAAAATATTTAGTCATGTTGTCAACATGAAAATACACTATGGAAGTATTTTAAAAATTAAAAGTAATCAATTGTTGTTCAATGAACTTCACTATCATTTCTTAATAGCCATACTTATGCTGTAGAAGCCATTACAGTGTTCTGAATATATGGAATGGGAATATATGAGAATTAAGGGGAATAAACTGGAAATTGCAGGTTAGCCTATAATAGAGAACATAAATGTAGTTGGAAAAAACATCTTAACGGCACTATTAGTGATATCATTGTGTAACCAAGTACTTGTGAGTAATTATGTGTGTGTAAAAACAAGCCAAAATAAGCATGTGGATCAAAACTCACTGCTTCTAAGACATATTCTATGTTGTATTATTAATACAGTTTTCTTTGCCGCTGACAGCTCGCATGGATGGGAGAAACATTTGGCCCGACACCAGTTTTTCGGCATTATATGGACATTTTATTTACGCCCACAAGTTAAGCAGATTAGCAGTATCGCAAAAATATTAATGAGATGCGTTTTGAGACACCTAAAACTTAGTAATCTGTATAGACTTGGTGTTTCTTAAAATTTTTCTTTAAATTCACTTAGCAAAGTGCACCACATACTATTGTTCTGGTATACTATGATTTGATATACTTCAGTGTGATATTCACTGTAACGGAGCACACCACTTAATACTGTTTAGGTATACTATGGTTTGGTATACTTTAGTGCGATATGCACTGTAGTGGAGCACACCACATAATCCTGTTTTAGTAATCTATAGTTCAGTTGACTTCAGTGCAATATGCAATTAAGTGGCCATGAGGAAAGGAACAGCCCTGCAGTCACAACATCTTTTAAAAGAGGCAATCTTGTGGATAAATAAGGTAAAAAGATGTCAGTGGTGTGGTAGTACTTTTTGCAGTATAAAGTCTGACACACTTATTAAACATAAGGATAAGCCAAATTTTTACTGATTACTAACTTTTGGCCCTCATTAATACAGTATTTTAGGTGCACTACTAAACTGCTTAACAAGTTGTGGGTGAAAATAAATATCCGTATAGTACCGGAAAGCTGGCGTCTGGCCCTGGTGATTATTACACATGCGTGATGTAATATCGATGCGATATAGCCCAGCCCTAGATGTAATCTTTTAGCGTAATATAAACTGTGATGTTATTGCAGTTTTAAAACATCTTTCTTCTGGACCGTTTGCCCCAGTTTGAGGGTTACATTGTGTGGATCAGCAGCCACAGACTATATAGTACAACAGACACGGGTACTGGGAGCACCACAGAGAATTCCAGAAGTCTTAACACAGGCAGTTGAGAAAGGCTCTAACAGTCAGTCTGTTTCAGGTGGTGGCTGCGTATGGAGCTGTCCCATTTCCCATGATGCAAGGCAGCTGCCTTCCTGATGCTTTGCACAGTTACAGAGACGCACTACCATGGAGACCCCTATCTGCATGTCGCGAGCTGAGCGACAGGTGCTCCTTTGGCCAGTGGGTGACACTTCGTGGTCTGGAGGGACAGAAGCTAGTCAGGTATAGGTTTGTGACGTGTTCATAGGGCCTTGTTAGTGAGTCTCTGTAATCCTGTGACCCATAAACCTGCCTTTACCTCCTCAGTACTCTGACCCCTGGGACACAACCTCCTTCTCCATTACACAGTGCCCGCTGTGGCGAAGAAGTTGTCGCCTCTTATGTGAGCTCTTACTACCCTGCCAGCCCGCTGTGAGTATATACTTTGACACCCACACTGTTCAAATGATCAGCTCCTGAGGCATTTTCCACTGCACCAAGTATCATACTTTTGGTACTAGAAATTGAGTGTTTTACCTTTTCATTGATTTCTGGTCCAGTACCAGTACCAAATCAGTTGGGGTACTTGGTACTTTAGGGTGGGACTTGCAAATGTGTTTGTTGTTGATTGTTTATGTGAATAACCTGCCTTAGAAACAGAAAATATAACTGCTGTCTTGGAAAAGCAAGCAGTTATGGACAGAGAAAACTACTATAAATGGTTTACTTTTTGTTGATCACTACTGTAGAAACTTGTCTTTATAAATATATGCAAACTGTTGGTAACTAAGTTATTTTAGTGTTTTTTAACTACCTTTATGAGACTTTTTTGCAAGTATAAGACTACGAAGCAATTGTTTTATTTAACTTATGTTTCTCAAAAGGCAAGTTGTAAAGTAGCTTAAATTAGTGTGGATTTGCTGAAATAAGAGATTTTAGGTAAAATATTAACTTTTAAATTAAAGACACTTGCATAAGTCATAAATGGTGAAACTTAGATGTTCTCTGTTCAAAAACGGAAGATGTTAAGTTACGACACAAAATTAAGAAATAAAAGCATAGTTGCTCATTACGTTAGCGACTTGCATATTTGGAACCATGCAATTGAATGATTTCGGCTATCTAATTTGCTAACATGAGCTTTTGGTAAATGTGCCCCTGTTCATCTGTAAAATTAATATATTATGAAAATTATTATATGATGGGAAAGTAGTTGGAAGTGACCTGTGTGCTTGGCAACAGTCAGCAGTTGGCTGGTGGGAACTAGGCCCATAAGTGTTTTAATAAATAATCAAGCAAAGTATTATCTGTTGTGGCTCATTATTGTTAACTTATAAATGCTAGTGATGGACTATAAAAGCAATAATATACTCAGCCTGCAGACTCTGACCGAATCACAGCGGTGATATATAGGAGTACAACCACACTCCTTCTCATATGTTATTGCTTAAATATACTACAGCTGCACGAAACTGGAAAAATTACAAGAATTGCAATGTGAATTTTTTGTCATATAGTGATATATATAAAGAAAAAAATAGTTCAAAATTTACCCAAAATAAACTATAGTCAAATACAACAAATTTTGAATATCAATGGAGTCCATCACATAAGTTGGTGGTGTTGCCTTGACTTGTGCTGACCAATCAGAGCTTTTGGTCTCTGTGGAATCCATAATATTTCCATACAGCAGAAGGTGAATGGATTTTAGTGACCAGTCCTTGTTTGCTTTTCTCCTTCCACTCATTTTGCAAAATCTCTCGCAAAAGCATCCATGAATGAAACAGCTCAGACAATGCAGCAGCAGTAAATTTCAAACTTTTTTTCCCCCATATACAGTGGAACACAAACTTAATTTGTTCCAGCTGCATCATCCACTCAGATCACAGAACGCAGGTTTCTTTGTCATTCCATATATAAATAAAGTGACTTACAAACTGTAACATCGTGGGTGCAGCCTTCAATTTACCACCCTACGCAGGCCGGCGTGGAGAACTAATTGATGGACATTGGCTTTGCCCTTGACCATAGTCTACATTTTGCTTTTAGCAAGCAAGCCTACTCTTTCTATAATGTTCGCATGCCTTGGTGGGGCTGAGCAATCAGTTGACCTTGGACCCCCAGAGGTTTTTATTTCCTTATTTGGGAGTTTTTGGATCCTCTCCTCTGTTGTCTTCTTTCTTTCTTTCTCTCTCTCTCCCTCCCTCACCTGTTTCTGCAGTATTCCATCTCAATGGTGTTGTACCATGGCACTACAAAAAATACATTGAAATTAATTGAAGTACTATACTTTTGGTATGTTTTTGAAGCTGAAAGTTATCATTAGCTGAGTCCTCTCTGTTCACTCATGCTTGTTCTCTATGTCTCTCTATTTCTAGTGCTGTGCAGCTCGTGTCCAGCCCCAGTAAACTCACCTCTCCCTTCCCTCAGCTTTTCCACCAAACTCTAAGCCCAAAGGGATTTCTGCAGAGTGAGACCACATCTTCTCCATCTGGTGAGCTCAGGAGAGATCCCCCTCTGTGACAAACTGACTCTTCTGCTGGGTTGTACTGCTGCAGGTCAGCAGTGTCATGAAGCAGAAGCCATATCATTCACTGATTACACATTTCTGCATGTTACAGTATTTTAAAAATACTTTAGAATTAGTGCCATGTCACTTTCTAAATCACCAGTAGAACTGGGACAAGAAAAAGAACTGGAAAATAATAGCCATGCTCCACCAGTCTGGGTATTTAGAATCAGACTGAGTCTGTAAAGGCTTTAGCAAGTGCCAGACCTAGTGTGTTCTTGTTTCTCTTTTGCCCTCTAGTGGTTGCCTCCGTCCCAGTGCTCTCCTCCCTCCAATCTTCTCCAGCTCTGGGGCCCTGGCTGGCTGCATTGCAGCAGGGGGCATGTGCGCTCGATCTTCGCCGCGTGGCTCCCAGCTTCTTGTCCCAGGGGCCTGAGCATGTGGAGATGCAGGAGACCCTGGAACAGCTGATCAACCTTGCCCACTGTTATCACCATGACAACAGTGGGACCTCCTCTGATGATGATGATGATGACTAATTGGAACTATGAGGAACGTCCAATGTGCAGTATGAAGAAATGCCCAGAGGGGTGGAAATATGAGGATATAGAATAGGAGGATCCAGTGAGGATGAAGAACTGGGAGGTGTAAAACAGAGACTGATGGAGGGAATGAGTTTTTTATATGAATTACTGTAAGACTCCTTCAGAGACCTGTGGATGTGTACATAAGTTTTATTAAATGCTCTGAATGCCCTTTCTGATTAAATAGGGCGTTCCATTTTGAGATGTTCATTGGTTTTTAAAGCTTCATGGCCACGCTTCAGCAACATCAATACCAATACATGGACTGCCACACCTGTCACAAGCTCTTTTTTAAAAGCCTCATCATGAGTGAACCACAGCAGCTGGTTTTGTGCTCTCTCTCTCAGAACATGGATGGCATCCTCACCACCCCCTTAGCAGACTACAGGGGCTTGTCAGCAGAGCTAGCAAGGTGGGCATCTCTTGTGATGTGGGACCCCTAGGCACAGTACGTGTTAGATCCGGCAGGCAGTATTGTCTCACTGAATGCTTTTTATTGGCTAAGTGAAATGATGCTAGAGATTGGGAAAAGGTTAAAGCTTTGGAGGTACTGCAGCGGTAATGGTTTGGCACACCATTGTGCAACATTCCTGGACCTTGGAGTTAAGGGCCTTGCTCAGAGGTCCAGTGGCAGCATCAGTGGAGCAGCCCCTGGGATTCGAACCAGTGATACAATCCTTACCCTATGAGCCACACAATCCCCCCTTAAGTTTTAGAGAGTGAGTTCTCAAAATTTAAAATGGAAAAATAGTCAAGTTAAAAACACTAACTTCACTCATCCTGACAACATAGAACATACTACATGTTAGTATATAAACTAGATTTGGTGTTGTCAGAATGGACAGCACTGTATTCCCGGAGAACCCCATCTAATCTGTACCATCTGTTCCAGGCTAAAGAAAGGCTGTGTGGAGATGTATTCTGTCTCACGGTTTATACCCTGACGGTGTTCCATATGCTTAGTGTTTCTGATATGCAACTAGTTCTAACTTCAATCACTGTGAAGACATTCATGGGACACTTGATACAATCACAAGCTTGATCCCACTCCCCTCAAAGTGACTGACAGAACGCCCCATTATTATGAAAAGAAGCATCATGAAATAAAAATCTGTTTCAGAAAACTGTCATTTGTAAACACATCACTGTGAAAAGTTGAACTTTATTGTGAAACATAATTCAAATTACTTAATCATATGTGCATTATGTAAAATGATATTTAATAACTAATGAAAATCACAACATTATGATATACTGTTTAGAGATTATACATAGAAGACATTATGAAATACCTTTTATCGAATTATTTAAAAATAAAAGGACATAATCATTGAAAGATTTATACTCGGTGACAAAAAAGTTAAGCACTCAGAAGTAATGGTGCGATTTGGATGTAATTTGCTACAGGTGCAGACCAATGATGGGTATGTAAATGATTTGATTTGCAAGAAGCTGGCATGTCTAATCACCAAATACAGAGGATGCCTCATAAACGCATTAGACAGCATTACTGGCACTTGATGGAGTTTGATAGGGGTGGCATGAGGCTGGGTGGTCATATCTTGCAATTGCCCAGCATGTGGGCCATGCAGTTGTCTCAGTCACTCAATGTTGGGACCAATGGACACGTGAGGGCACCCACACATGTCGTGAAGGTTCTGGTCACCCAAGACAGACCTCACTTACTGAGGATCATCATATTGTCCACTAAGCATTACAGAACCCCATGACATCTGCACCTGCCAGTGGTGCTGTAACCGGGAGACATGGACTAATGAAGAGTGGCGTCATACCATGTTCATCAATGAATCTTGATTCTGCATTACTACAGATGACAGTCGTGCGAGTGTATGGCGGCACCAATGGGAGAGGACCAATCCTGTCAATGTTGTGGAGAGACACACCAGCGTTCCTCCTGGCATCATGGTGTGGGGAGCCATAGGGTATGACTTCAGGTCATCTCTGGTAGTGATTCGGGGGACCCTGATGGCAGTGTTACATCAGTGACATCCTGAATCCGCATGTCTTACCTCTCCTGAGGCAGCACCCTGGTACAGTCTTTCAACAACACAAAGCCCGACCACACATGGCACGTGTGTCTATGGACTACCTGCGTCATGTTGAGGTCCTCCTGTGGCCAGCCAGGTCCCCCGATCTTTCCCCGATTGACCATGTGTGGGATGAGCTCGAACGTCAACTCAGACTGCAGGATCTCAAGGGCCAGTTGCAATAGCTGTTGCCGCAGGAGAGGATACAACAGCTGTACGACTCCCTTCTGCACTGTATCGCGGCATGTATCCAGGCCAGGGGGGTGACACACCATACTGATATGGGACCAGCAGTGTGCCCATACTGCTAACTTTGTTGTCTGTTTGATCTAACATAATAGTAATTGTGACACAATGTCTCATGACCTTTCACCATGTGCAGATTCATTTCATTTTCACCACTCCATCTGGGTGTTTAACTTTTTTTGTCACTGAGTGTATTTATTCATTTACTTATTTACAGATATTGACTTCATTTTAAGTATTATGGTGTTCCATAAAATCCAGGCTGAAGCGCAGTTAAATCAATAGTTTCTGTATTTACCAGTTTTGCTCCTTTTTTGTTTTTGGTCACCCAGTCGGTCCACTGACAAACAGAGCGTGAGTGACGTATTGAGGTACTGGTCAGCCATTCGCTGTCAGTGTATGGGACTTTCAATTACAAAATGTATCATTCTGACTGAAAGTACAATTTTAACTATGAGAAATGCTATTATGGATATCTAAAATATAACTGTGGATAACACAATAACTGTGTGAAGTATCGTCTTACATACAAAAGCATCTGCGGACCGGTGCTAAAACCACACATATTCCCCAAAGTGCCCAAAAGAACAGAAGTGATATTCAAAAAAAGAAGCATATCACTTCTAAAGTATGTAATCATGTAGGTCTATGAAGTGAAAAACTGAACTGGAAATAATTTACAACTACTCATAAATCCTAGGATAGGATTAAAGCTGCCATTACAGTCCAAATAAGTGTATCCCAAGTGATTAGGGTGGGAATGGGACAGCTGTCTGTGGGACAGATATCAATGTTTCTGGACTTCAATTTCTTTCACTTCTGGACTAATAACTGACAACATGATTAAAATACTATGAATGAATGAAAGTAGCATTTATATAGCGCTTTTCAAAACACCCTAAATGCTTTACAGAACCAATGGGCACTCCCATCAACCACCACCACTGTATGGCACCCACCTGGATTATGTGATGGCAGCTATTTTGTGTTAGTAAGCTCACTACTTAGTAGTTAAGGTGGTGAAGGGGCAAGACAGAATTCACCAATTACAGCTGTGCCCAAAAGTTTTATGAATGACACAAAAATTGGTTTTCACAAAGTCTGCTGCCTAAGTTTTTATGATGTCAATTTGCATATACTCCAGAATGTTATGAAGTGTGATAAGATGAATTGCAATTAATTGCAAAGTCCCTCTTTGCCATGAAAATGAACTTAATCCCAAAAAACCCATTTCCACTGCAATTCAGCCCTGCCACAAAAGGACCTGCTGATACCATTTCAGTGATTCTCTCATTAACATAGGTGACGGTGTTGACGAGGACAAGGCTGGAGATCACTCTGTCATGCTGAATTAGTTAGAATAGCAGACTGGATGCTTTATAAGGAGGGTGGTGGTTGAAATCATTATTCCTCTTCTGTTAAGCATGGTTACCTGCAAGGAAACACCATCATTGCTTTACACAAAAAGGGCTTTACAGGTAAGGATGTTGCTGCTAGTAAGATTGCACCTAAATCAACCTTTTATCAGATTATCAAGAACTTCAAGGTTGAGAGGTTCAATTGTTGTGAAGAAGACTTTAGGGCACCCAAGAAAGTCCAGCAAACTCCAGAACCGTCTCCAAAAGTTGATTCAGCTATGGGACCGGGGCACCACCAGAGCAGAGCTTGCTCAGGAATGGCAGCAGGTAGATGTGAGTGCATCTGCACGCACAATGAAGCAAGGACTTTTGGAGGATGGCCTGATGTCAAGAAGGGCAGCAAAGAAGTCACTTCTCTCCAAGAAAAACATCAAGGACAAACTGATATTCTGCAAAAGGTGCAAGGATTGGACTGCTGAGGACTGGGGTGAAGTCATTTTCTCTGATGAATCCCCTTTCTGATTGTTTGGAGCATTTGGAAAAAAGTGAGCGCTACCATCAATCCTAATCTAAGACTAAGTCTAATCTTAGTTCTTTTACCATTAAAAAGTGTACTGAAGTTAACGCTCTTAAATGCTTGTGAGACTTGCGAGTTTAATGTTGAATAATTTTGTGTTAACCTAGACACAGATTCAAATAGGAATTTAGGATTATTTTTGTTCTCTTCAATAAGTTTGGCGAGGTACACAGATCTCACGGTCACTAGTGCTTGTCTATACTTAGAGGCTATCATTCCAGGCAGATCTGAAAACTTCTAGTTTAGTTGAGCACCGTTTGCGCTCTAGCTTGCGTAAAGTCTGTTTAGGTTCATGTGTATGATCAGAGTACCGGGGGAAGGGTTCTTATCTCTATGTTTTATCTTCTTAAGTGGAGCGACAAGATCTAGAATGCTGCAAAGCGATTTCTCCATGTTCACAGTTACCTGTTCCAGTTCATTATCACATGAGGCTTCAGGTGTAAAGTTGAAAGACTGTGGAATTTGGTTGAGAAATGCTGTAGTACTTAATGAGGTAATGGAACGTCTGATACTGTACTTTCGAGCTGGGGCCGAAGGGAGGCTATACTGTATATAAAATGTTAACAAGTAATGATCTGAAACCAGAGGATTCTGAGGTATAATAGATATGTGTTCCACCAGGATACCATGGCTAAGAATCAAATTAAGGGTATGGTTATAAGCATGAGTAGGCCTGATTACATTCTGACATACACCTACAGAGTCGAGAATAGCAGCAAACATTGTTGTTAAAGGAGCACGGTCATTCTCCATGTGAATATTAATATTTATTACTGGGCTATAATATAATTGGGCTAATAGCGTAACTTTCCTAGGCTCAATGTAGCCTAATAGGTTCATAAGGATAGGCTGTCAAATTAGTAGCAAAGCTAACTTGTGAAACATGGCACTCAGTTTCAGAAACTGTCACAGAGGGTGATGCAGCAACAGACCCCTCAACCTCTGATAATGTGGACTTGAGACAAGGTGAGCCTATGGTTTAAAATGAAGCACATTGTTTTAGCTATTTATAGTGTAATGTGTAATTGTCACATCCATCAGAAAAATAAAATGCCACAGTTTTTATGATGCAAATGATCATATGATCATTAATGAAGTTTTACACAAAATATTAAAATATTAAGCATGCGCATCCATTAGGCTAAATTGGAGTTGCCTGCTAATATCTATGATATGCTTCATGCATGTAGAGGGGTCTGTCCAGGTACATAGAGAAGATGTGATAGAGGATGATGCAAGTGAAGGAAGTGAAAGCAGAAAAGGTTCTGAGAAAAGTGAAAGGGATGAAGAAAGGTCAGAAAATAGTCAGGGCAGCACCAAGGAGTGTATGCCAGAGGATCCAGCACTATGGCCAGAGAAATTGACTAATGAAGAGAGAGACAAAGTAGTACGCAGATTGGTAAGCAAAGAAAAAACAATAAAATTACAGCAAAAGACAAGGAAGGCAAGCCATTTCCTAACTACCTCCAATTTGCAAAGTTGGCCAATGGCCGTGAGAAAATCAAGAGATTGGCTAATCTACAGTGAAAGTGCAGAGGCTCTGTATTGCATCCCATGCCTTCTGTTTTCTCATGAGCTGAAAAAGCCATCTAAAAGTACTCTCAACAGCAAGGATGGTGTGAAATTATCACACATTAAATGGCAAAAAAATGTACAGAAAATTTCCAGAACATGAAACACATGCCTCATAAGGAATGCTATTTGAAATGGAAGAGCCTTCAGCATTCATTATTGTCTGGAAAAGGAGTTGACAGACAGAAATAGAAAAGAATAGAATGATTCTTGAGAGGCTTTTGGATGTGATCCTTCATTTAGCATCAAGAAACTTTCCATTCAGAGGCAAAACTTCAAATCTAGATGATGTACACAATGGAAACTTTCTAGGCACTTTAGAGTTGCTTGCACGTTCTGATTCCATTTTAGAAGAGCACTTGAAGAAAGTAAGGCAAAAGAAGGAAGGTTCAAGGTTAACACATTATCTGAGTCCTGAGACACAGAATGAGTTCATTGATGTCTGGGGCAAAAGAGTGCTGAACACCATCCTGGCAGAAAGAGAAACTGCAATCTATTAATCTGATATGCAATCTGATATGTGACTCAACACCAGACATCTCTCACACTGAACAGAATGTACTGTTAAGATATGTGCATCAGGATATTGAAAGCAATGTTTGGAAGATAACTGAGAGATTCTGTCAATTTAAAGACAGGCCTTATCGGTAGGTGTAACATTTTCGGAAGTGACAGTTCCCAACCTTTTTTGGCCCGTGACCCCATTTTGACATCACAAATTTCTGGTGACCCCATAGACATTTTTTTTCTAGAATTAGTTTTTAATCATGTTTGTTATACCATGTTGCAAATACAGAGTAGCCAGATTAGTGCACAAAGTCACATTTTATTTTCCCTGATCACAAGTACAGTTAGGTGAGCTTGTCATTACAAGGCTGAAGGTGATCGCAATCATTTTATTTGAACTCATTAATATTTATTGGAGATAAGCCGATCCACATTTTTTCAGTTATGATCTGATGCCGATAAACAACTGCTGATACCGATACAAGAGCACTTTTTACTTTGTTATACTTTACAGTATATATTAAGCTAGTAAATACAGATGGAAAAAATAATTAGGCTACTACAAACATACCTAACGTACATACTGTTCCACCTTGTTTGTACGTCTTGTTTTAAGCGTTTTTGAGGGATTTGCAGTTCAATATGAATATTTTCAAAACAAGTATACACAAGTGGCGAATAGTTAAAATTTTAACACAATTTTTCTCCCATTGGCATCAGCTCAGTTACACTTTGTTGCAAAGATTGCAAATTGCTGTGCTACTATGGAATCAGCTACTGGTTTCTGTTAAAAGCGTAAAATACTCAGAGATCATCACATCTTATGCTCCTCGTACTGCGAAGGGTATGCACATGACATCACAGCAGGCGGAAGTCAAAGAATACAATTGTTTAAGATTGTATGTGGTGTTCTAATAATATTTTTTAAAAGAATGATAATTAGTTGAAAAAATATTTTTATCAGTAATTTTTTTTTATCAATTACTAGACATTACAGGGGACCCCATTTGAATTCCAGGCTACCCCACGTGGGGTCACGATCCCAAGGTTGAAAAACACTGGTTTATAGTGAAACTTTAAAAGCAATGTATATACTGTATAATTTTTGACAGCGTTTAAATAGAAATTGTGTCTGTGCAATATATGTATGTATACCTTTGTAGCATCACTGTATTTAAACAGTTAAAAAAATAAAAATATATATAATTTCTTTATATGGACACATGCGTTATGTTTATGTAGTTTTTTCTGTGTATTATTTATTTTTAAACTACTTACCTTTTCTAAATGGCCTGATTTGAGTGTCTTTTTTATTTCTTAAATTCCTATTTTATTAGTTTTTAAAATTAAATATATATCATTATATATGTAATATTATATATATATATATATATTTACTATAATTACATTTTAAAATATAATTTAAATAGTTCATAAAAAAACAAAAAAAAATGGATTTAAGAAATAAACAACTTTATTTTTCTATAGCGCATTATCATATTATCGTCTCAAAGCGCTTTACAGCATCCCCACCCAAAGCCCCCAGTGAGTAAGCCATAGGCGACAATGGCAAGGAAAAACTCCCAAGAAGGAAGAAACCTTGGGAGGGACCAGACTCAAAGGGTGAGCCCATCCTCCAGTGGCCGGCAGGGAAAGTCAAATTGGAGAGATGGCTAAGTGCCGAGTCATACTGTCCAAATCATAAAATTTGAGACACAACCGGGGAGCAGGGGGAGATGACAAAAAGGACATACAGTAAAACTGCTATAAGTCGCCGGCTTGTAACTCGTCAATGTGCACAAGTCGACGCTCAAGCAAAAGTCCCGATTTTTCCTAATGAGGTTTCCTTTAAAATTCCTTGTGTAAATCGCCGCTTGTAAGTCGTCAAATTCCCTTAGTCGTCACCTAAATCCCGGTCCCGAACAACACAAATGAATGGATTTTCCTACCTGTAAGTCGACAGCCTAATCACTGCATTCCCGCCGCCTGCTTGTCACCACGGCAATGTAGAAACGGGGAATCCCCACCTATCGCACTAGTCGCTCCCTGGTCTTAAGTTTCGCGTGTATAGTGTGGTGTAGTAGAGGTATGGTGTTATATTTACTAGTTGGCAAAATGGTGAGATAGACATAAGTCGCCGAAGTGTCGATTTTATAAGTCGTCGACTTAGAGAATTGATGAGATACACCTAAGTCGTCACTTTTAAGCTGGTCCTGCGAGTGTCGACTTAAACCGGTTTTACTGTATATATATACACTCACCTAAAGGATTATTAGGAACACCTGTTCAATTTCTCATTAATGCAATTATCTAATCAACCAATCACATGGCAGTTGCTTCAATGCATTTAGGGGTGTGGTCCTGGTCAAGACAATCTCCTGAACTCCAAACTGAATGTCAGAATGGGAAAGAAAGGTGATTTAAGCAATTTTGAGCGTGGCATGGTTGTTGGTGCCAGACGGGCCGGTCTGAGTATTTCACAATCTGCTCAGCTACTGGGATTTTCACGCACAACCATTTCTAGGGTTTACAAAGAATGGTGTGCAAAGGGAAAAACATCCAGTATGCGGCAGTCCTGTGGGCGAAAATGCCTTGTTGATGATAGAGGTCAGAGGAGAATGGGCCGACTGATTCAAGCTGATAGAAGAGCAACTTTGACTGAAATAACCACTCGTTACAACCGAGGTATGCAGCAAAGCATTTGTGAAGCCACAACACGCACAACCTTGAGGCGGATGGGCTACAACAGCAGAAGACCCCACCGGGTACCACTCATCTCCACTACAAATAGGAAAAAGAGGCTACAATTTGCACGAGCTCACCAAAATTGGACAGTTGAAGACTGGAAAAATGTTGCCTGGTCTGATGAGTCTCGATTTCTGTTGAGACATTCAAATGGTAGAGTCAGAATTTGGCGTAAACAGAATGAGAACATGGATCCATCATGCCTTGTTACCACTGTGCAGGCTGGTGGTGGTGGTGTAATGGTGTGGGGGATGTTTTCTTGGCACACTTTAGGCCCCTTAGTGCCAATTGGGCATCGTTTAAATGCCACGGCCTACCTGAGCATTGTTTCTGACCATGTCCATCCCTTTATGACCACCATGTACCCATCCTCTGATGGCTACTTCCAGCAGGATAATGCACCATGTCACAAAGCTCGAATCATTTCAAATTGGTTTCTTGAACATGACAATGAGTTCACTGTACTAAAATGGCCCCCACAGTCACCAGATCTCAACCCAATAGAGCATCTTTGGGATGTGGTGGAACGGGAGCTTCGTGCCCTGGATGTGCATCCCACAAATCTCCATCAACTGCAAGATGCTATCCTATCAATATGGACCAACATTTCTAAAGAATGCTTTCAGCACCTTGTTGAATCAATGCCGCGTAGAATTAAGGCAGTTCTGAAGGTGAAAGGGGGTCAAACACCGTATTAGTATCATGTTCCTAATAATCCTTTAGGTGAGTGTATATATATACAGTGGTACCTTATAACTCGAACTTAATCCGTTCAGAACTCCGGATCGAATCCTAAAAAGTTCGAGTTCTGATCGAAATAATGGAAAAC
Organism: Paramormyrops kingsleyae; assembly: GCF_048594095.1. Classification (NCBI taxonomy): domain Eukaryota; kingdom Metazoa; phylum Chordata; class Actinopteri; order Osteoglossiformes; family Mormyridae; genus Paramormyrops; species Paramormyrops kingsleyae. Next base: position 69,873 of record NW_027326016.1, read on the forward strand.
CAATTAATTGGTTCCCAGCCCCAAAAAATTACACCGAAATATGTTTTTTTTAAGCATTTAAACACAAAATGAACCAAGTAAAATAAGAGGAGCATATACTGTATTAAACACATCTAAGCACATTTATCAAAACAGTAATTTTTAAAGAAAGAAAATAAATGTATCCAAACAATGTGTCCTGCCCCGATTGTCCGCTCCTTCCATGTGCCACGCCCCCTCGTTAACCCCATGCGGAATCCCCGTGTCATTAGCTGTTTCTGGTTGTTGTCATTAGTCCTCTGTATTTAGTCCACGTTTCAGTTTGTTTCCCTAGTCCGGTCATTGTATTGTCCGTCTGCGTTTTGCCTGCCTTACCTGTAATTAAACCCCGTATTCCCCGATACCCTGACGTCTGTGCCTTTGTCTCCGTTCCATCCCCGCTGGGCACAACAATATTATTATAATTAAATGTATAAATGGTTTATTATTAATATTAAAATAATGAATAAGAAATCTTTATTTTTAAATGTATTTTATTATATAATAATAATAATTACTGTTACTGTCTCATTGTCTAAATGTATTTTTACTGTCTAAATATATGTATTCAGCTAGTGTAAACATGCATGATGGTATCACAGCCAATGCGAGGCTGAGACTGAAGCTTTACCCTTTGTTTCCGCTGAGAGACGTGCTGCGTGACTCATTTCCCAGTGCGTACAAGTTCTTAGGTCTGTGTTCACGGTTTGACTTCTGAGATTCTGATTGAGTTCTAGGTAATTTTTTTTTCGAACTGGTTGGTTCGACTTTTAAGAAATTCAAGTTATAATGAGTTCGAGAACTGAGGTACCACTGTATATATATATAGGACATATATATAGGACATATTCGAATGCCGTGACAGATAACGTGGATCCGTCTGTGTTATAAAGTCTCGTACGACAGTCTTTTATGACCTAGTACCTATGGTTCAGCAACATGGCATCTTTCCAACATGCGTGGAACCAATCGTGCAGCCGGCACACATAGGGCACTGACAGGAAGTCAGGGTGTAGCCTTGAGTGAGGTAATTTTTCCACAGTACAGGACCTGACATTCGTGGCAGAATCTAGAGATTTGTGCATAATTTCAATAATTCCCTCAAGTTCGGCGTACTTAATGTGGGACATTAACGCACTTAAACTGCTATATTAATGAAGATGAATAACAGTAAAAAAATAATGAAAGGTAAATTTCACTTTATATATTGTAACTTTAACAGCAATAGTTTACGAATAAAAAAGGGAACTGTATATAGCACAACAGAATCACCCTATAATGCAACGTGATGTCACATGTCCGACCTTGATATACCCGTGCCTCACAATGTTAATATGAAACCTACAACCATGCTTCATATACACAGCTTGCACCTCATATTCCATATTCAGTTTCAGGAAGACAGTAATATAGTTTTAACAAAAGCAAGCCAGGCGGTGTTGGGTTGAAATTGTATATATATTATCACTCACGTGTATTCTGAAGAATGCATAACTGTATTTATTATCACTCACGTGTATTCTGAAGAATGCATAACTTGTTCCATGCAGCAACTGTGTAAATGCTTAACAGTAATTTTCCACCACGTGCAGCAGACGAGGCCACCTTTGACACGTTCTGTTGTTCCTGTTCCCACTCCCACTTTCCCATTGCATCCTATCCCATTCCAAATGTTGTTCACACCCACAATGTAACCTGATCAGTATGTTTACCTTATAGTATAAATAAACTCTGTCAGGGGCCACACCTTGGAAGCCATCACTGTAACTCACTGTAGAAGGTGTGGCTCCCCTTGTACAAGTGAAACAGCGCGTGTCTCATACTCTGTGGGCCAGCAGCCGGGGGGGGGGGGGGGGCTGATCACTCTCTCCGACAGGTGGTTTTTAACCAATGACTTTTAATGACCAGTACACAGGACTTGAACCTTAAGAATGATCAGTGTGCATGGCTGCCTCTGTACTGGACATCAAAAACCTGTGGTTAAAAACTGTCTGGCTTGCTTCTGTTAAACAATACTATAGGGAATATGTAAAATGAATATTGAATGGAATTACATAATATGAAAGTCAAAGTGTGTGCATACTCTACTGCTCAAAGCACATTTTACTAGATGTTTGTCTCACTTAGTTTTAGAATTATTACACCATATGTACTCCATTGTGCATTAATGATTACAGTGTAATAAGCATGTATGACAAACATGTATAGACCATTTATTTCACAATTCATGCTATGAATGGAGACTCAGGGCACCACTGACTGCAAATGAACGTGAAGAGAACATGCGAACATTCAAATATTAATTCAGATTTGCCCATACAGAAATCTGGGAAACCAAGGAATGTGCAAGAGTCACCATCAACTCAAAATGCTGAACCAGCAGCCTATCTCAGTAGGCTACAGCTGATATCTATTTTCCTAGATACTAACTAGATTAAGCACAGATGGGGAAAGGGTTTGAACCGCAAGAATGATTGTTGTGCATGGCTGCCTGTGTACTGGACATCAAGAGGAACTGCCTGGCTTGCTTTTGTTAAAAAGATATTACAGCTGGAATATTGAATTTGGAGTCTGAGGTGTGAGTTGTGTATATGAAGCAGTGACTGGTCTAGGTTATCTCATAATTTCGATTTAGAATATCATAATTATCACTTAACATCTCATAATTATGACTTAGTATCTTGTAATTGACTTAGCATCTTATAATTTTGACTTATCTCATACTTTCAGCTTAGTATCTCATAATTATGACTTAGCATATCAATTATGATTTAGTTTCTCATAATTTCAATGATTCTTAATTTAGTTTCTCCTCCTTGGATTGCCACCTTATCGTGGTGGAGGGGTTTGCCTGCCTCCGTGAACCTGGGGGCTATGTTGTCCGGGGCAATAGCCCCTGGTAGGGTCTCCCAAGGCAAAAAGGTCCCGGGGGAGGGGCCAGACAAAGAGGCCCTGGCGGTCCGATCCCCGGCTGACAAAACTGGCTTTCGGGACATGGAATGTCACCTCTCTGGTGGGGAAGGAGCCTGAGCTTGTGCGGGAGGTTGAGAGGTATCGACTAGATATAGTCGGGCTCACCTCAACACATGGCTTGGGTTCTGGAACCAATCTCCTGGAGAGGGGCTGGACGCTCTTTTACTCTGGAGTTGCGGCGGGTGAGCGACGCCGGGCTGGGGTGGGGCTATTGGTGGCCCCACAGCTCGGTGCATTAACAACGGAGTTTACCCCGGTGAACGAGAGGGCTGTCTCTCTGCGCCTTCGGGTCGGGGATAGGTCTCTGACTGTCATCTGCGCTTATGCGCCGAATGTCAGTTCGGAGTACCCGGCCTTCTTGGATTCCCTTAGCGGTATGCTATTTGGCGTGCCACGGGGGGATTTCATCGTTTTGCTGGGGGACTTCAACGCTCACGTGGGCAATGACAGTGTGACCTGGAAAGGGGTGATTGGGAGGAACGGCCTCCCTGATCTGAACCCGAGTGGTATTCTGTTATTAGACTTCTGTGCAATGCATGGTTTGTCCATAACGAACACCATGTTCGAGCATAAGGGTGTCCATAAGTGGACATGGTACGAACATGCCTGGGGCTACAGGTCGATGATCGATTTTATAATCGTATCGTCTGATCTGCGGTCTTCCATCTTGGACACTCGGGTAAACTCATCACCACCTGGTGATGAGTTGGCTCAGGTGGCAGGGGAGGAAGCCGGTCAGACCTGGTAGACCCAAGCGCATAGTGAGGGTATGCTGGGAACGTCTGGCAGAGGCTCCTGTTCGCTGGAGCTTTAACTCGTGCCTCCAGCAGAATTCCAACTGCATGCCGGGGGAGGTTGGGGACATTGAGTCTGAATGGACCCTGTTCCGGACCTCCATTGTGGAAGCGGCCGTTCGGAGCTGTGGCTGCAGGGTGGTCGGTGCCAGTCGTGGCGGTAACCCCCGTACCCGATGGTGGACACCAGAGGTGAGGGGGGCCGTGAAGCTGAAGAAGGAGGCTTACCGGGAATTATTAGCCCGGGGGTCTCCGGAGGCAGCTGACGGGTACCGCCGGGCCAGGCGGAACGCGGCTCGGGCGGTCGCAGATGCAAAAACCCGGGCGTGGGAGCAGTTCGGTGAGGCCATGGAAAGTGACTTTCGGTCGGCCTCAAAAAGGTTCTGGCAAACCATCCGGAGTATCAGGAGGGGGAAGCAGCTCCTGGTTCCTACTATTTATAGTGGGGGGGGGGGGGGCTGTTGACCTCACCTGGGGACATCACCCGGAGGTGGAAGGAGTACTTTGAGGACCTCCTCAACCCTGCCTCAAATACATCTACGCACACTGCCTTTGAGACATCTGAGGGCACAGAGCCCGAGCGTGCTGGGGGGGGGCTTGCCCATCACTGAGGCTGAGGTGGCCAGGGTGGTTAAACAACTCCGTGGTGGCCGGGCCCCGGGGGTGGACGAGATCTGCCCGGAGTACCTGAAGGCTCTGGATGTTGTGGGGCTGTTGTGGCTGACACGCCTTCTCAACAGTGCGTGGAGGTCAGGGACAGTGCCACTGGATTGGCAGACCGGGGTGGTGGTCCCCTTATTTAAGAAAGGGGATCGGAGGGTGTGTTCCAACTACAGGGGGATCACACTTCTCACCCTCCCTGGGAAAGTCTATTCCGGGGTACTGGAGAGGAGGGTGAGATCGATAGTCGAATCTCGGATTCAGGAGGAACAATGCGGTTTTCGTCCTGGTCGTGGAACACTGGACCAGCTTTATACCCTTGCAAGGGTACTGGAGGGGGCCTGGGAGTTTGCCTATCCGGTCTACATGTGTTTTGTGGATTTGGAAAAGGCTTACGACCGGGTTCCCCGAGGTGCTCTGTGGGGGGTGCTTCGAGAGTATGGGGTCCGGGGTCCGCTGTTGTGGGCGATACGGTCCCTGTACGAACGGAGCAGAAGCTTGGTCCGCATTGCCGGCAATAAGTCGGACGTGTTCCCGGTGCGTGTTGGGCTCCGCCAGGGCTGCCCTTTGTCATCGGTCCTGTTTATAATATTTATGGACAGGATTTCTAGGCGCAGCCAAGGTGTCGAGGGTGTCCAGTTTGGTGACCTCAGGATTGCCTCGCTGCTTTTTGCAGACGATGTCGTCCTGTTGGCTTCATCTGCTGGGGATCTCCAGCATGCACTGGGGCGGTTCGCAGCCGAGTGCGAAGCGGCAGGGATGAGGATTAGCACCTCCAAGTCCGAGACCATGGTTCTCAGCCGGAAACGGGTGGTTTGCCCCCTTCGGGTTGGGGAAGACGTACTGCCTCAAGTGGAGGAGTTTAAGTATCTCAGGGTCTTGTTCACGAGTGAGGGTGGGCGAGATCGGGAGCTGGATAGACGGATCGGAGCGGCGTCTGCAGTTCTGCAGGCGCTTAACCGGTCCGTCGTGGCTAAGAAAGAACTGAGCCAAAAAGCCAAGCTCTCGATCTATTGGTCCATCTTTGTCCCTACCCTCACCTATGGTCATGAGCTATGGGTAATGACCGAAAGAACGAGATCGCGAATACAAGCGGCCGAAATGAGGTTTCTCCGCAGGGTGTCTGGGCTCTCCCTTAGGGATAGGGTGAGAAGTTCGGATATCCGGGAGGGCCTCAGAGTAGAACCGCTGCTTCTTCACGTCAAAAGGAGCCAGTTGAGGTGGTTTGGACATCTGGTGCGGATGCCTCCTGGGCGGCTACCCGGAGAGGTTTTCCGTGCATGTCCTACAGGGAGGAGGCCCCGGGGCAGGCCCAGGACTCGCTGGAGGGATTATATCTCTCGGCTGGCCTGGGAACGCCTCGGTGTCTTCCCCGAGGAGCTGGTGGGGTTAGCTGGGGAGAGGGAGGTCTGGGTGCCTCTACTAAAGCTGCTGCCCCCGCGACCCGAACCCTGGACAAGCGGCAGATGATGGATGGATGGATGGATAATTTCAATTTTGCTTCTCATAATTGTGACAGTATCTGATCTATTTTTTAATTTTTGTGGTGGAAATGGGCTTCTGTAGGTTCCTGTATGCCAGTGAAAAAAGCACCATAATGTGGTTGGAGGGAAGAGACTGATTTATGCTTCTGCGTAGAGTGTATGCCACAGATAGCCACAATGCCATGTTCCCTACATCATAGCCTGACGCCTAGTTACATTTGTGGGGAGGTGTGCGTCAGGCTATGGCATAAGGTACACGGCTACTCAGCTACTAACAGCGTAGAATCTATGTATAAAGAAGTATAAATATGCCTTCAAGAAGAGTGCTGTTGACTTTTAGTGCACCTGGAAGCATCACTGCACCCACTGGTGGATTGAAGATACCAATATGGTTTTCAAAAGCATATAAGGGTTCTATGGGTTTAGATAGAATGGAGTGTAGCAATGCAAGGCCAGACAGATGAGGGTGAGAACAGTCATGTTTGTGTTTTTATTAATCCATTTCCTTTAGTCAAACAAAGTGGATTACCAAAATATTTCACAAGATGCAGCCCACCTCCCCATGAATCAGGGTTTAAATTCATTCATACCCTACATAATCTGTAAGAGGGTAAAGTAACACACTCAAATTTTACATAAAACATATCCCAGAAAAGTGGCTAGGCTGTCTTTTCCTTCATGTTTTCAGTTTGTCAGAGTATAAATATAGCCATACAGCCAGCATGGTGTAACACTGTTACCATGGCTCCATGCAGCAGCTCCTCCCTTTCCTACTTCAGGGGGAGCAGCGATGGTCATGAAAGGCCACTTTCCAACTTGCAGCTTCTGTTTCGGCTCTGTGAAAGTCACCTGTTAATCTTCCTGTGATGGTTCGTGGTTTCCCATCCATGTTTCATCCATGCCTCAGCCTGTTGGTCCCTATTCATAACTCATCCTTGGTGCTCCTCTGCCCAAGTCTGTGGGTGGCCTCTCTCTCTAGGAATTTCAGAATGTCTTTCACTTCACGGGGGCCCTGGAGATTAAGCAAATCACTCAGCTTTAATATTGTGTAACACACAATGCTGCTCTGCTGTTGAATAATTTTTGAGTAACATACATTTTCTGCCTTCAAGACATAAAACAGATAAATCATAAATCAGACATTTGTTTTTGTTCAGGTCATGTGAGCTTAATGATGCAGCCTTTTACTTTTGGATACAGGACAGAGTAATGCCAGTTATAAGCTACCAGATGGTTAGGACACAGTTAGCACACAGGCTACCATCACAAGCAACTAGGGAAGATTGCAATTCAATCAAAAGATTAACGATATCTTGTAGCAATCTGTAATACCAGTGTTGGACAAGCTACTTAAAAAATGTAGTAAGCTATGCTACTAGTTATTCTACAAAAAAACATAGCTGAGCAACATGAAGGCTATACACTCACCTAAAGGATTATTAGGAACACCTGTTCAATTTCTCATTAATGAAATTATCTAATCAACCAATCACATGGCAGTTGCTTCAATGCATTTAGGGGTGTGGTCCTGGTCAAAACAATCTCCTGAACTCCAAACTGAATGTCAGAATGGGAAAGAAAGGTGATTTAAGCAATTTTGAGCGTGGCATGATTGTTGGTGCCAGACGGGCCGGTCTGAGTATTTCACAATCTGCTCAGCTACTGGGATTTTCACGCACAACCATTTCTAGGGTTTACAAAGAATGGTGTGCAAAGGGAAAAACATCCAGTATGCGGCAGTCCTGTGGGCGAAAATGCCTTGTTGATGATAGAGGTCAGAGGAGAATGGGCCGACTGATTCAAGCTGATAGAAGAGCAACTTTGACTGAAATAACCACTCGTTACAACCGAGGTATGCAGCAAAGCATTTGTGAAGCCACAACACGCACAACCTTGAGGCGGATGGGCTACAACAGCAGAAGACCCCACCGGGTACCACTCATCTCCACTACAAATAGGAAAAAGAGGCTACAATTTGCACGAGCTCACCAAAATTGGACAGTTGAAGACTGGAAAAATGTTGCCTGGTCTGATGAGTCTCGATTTTTGTTGAGACATTCAAATGGTAGAGTCAGAATTTGGCGTAAACAGAATGAGAACATGGATCCATCATGCCTTGTTACCACTGTGCAGGCTGGTGGTGGTGGTGTAATGGTGTGGGGGATGTTTTCTTGGCACACTTTAGGCCCCTTAGTGCCAATTGGGCATCGTTTAAATGCCACGGCCTACCTGAGCATTGTTTCTGACCATGTCCATCCCTTTATGACCACCATGTACCCATCCTCTGATGGCTACTTCCAGCAGGATAATGCACCATGTCACAAAGCTTGAATCATTTCAAACTGGTTTCTTGAACATGACAATGAGTTCACTGTACTAAAATGGCCCCCACAGTCACCAGATCTCAACCCAATAGAGCATCTTTGGGATGTGGTGGAACGGGAGCTTCGTGCCCTGGATGTGCATCCCACAAATCTCCATCAACTGCAAGATGCTATCCTATCAGTATGGGCCAACATTTCTAAAGAATGCTTTCAGCACCTTGTTGAATCAATGGCACGTAGAATTAAGGCAGTTCTGAAGGCGAAAGGGGGTCAAACACCGTATTAGTATGGTGTTCCTAATAATCCTTTAGGTGAGTGTACATCAGAGAAATGAGGCAAGTTACACTACTACTTAGCAAAAGTAGCCTAACTACATTGAAGTAATCATTGAATCATTAAAATGTAATCATTGAAACTAACTTAAAAATGATATTCACCAACCAAATTTTTTCAAATAATTTAATAATAAACTTATTCAATGATCAGTCAATCATTTTGATTTGTTTGGAAAGGAGAAAAATTACTGCATTCATTGAGAATAAGCACTGAATGAAAAGTAAAACAGGCACCAACAACATCAATGATTCTGACTGCACATTTGCACAAAAGTACAGAGAAAACATAACCATGCCAAACTGAATGCTATGATGTAAACAGAATGTGGCCTTAACGAGGTAACTGAACACACAACACTGAAGAAAATTTGTATTGGCAAGCCAATTCCTCTTTAGTCAGAACATGTTCTGAAGTTCATGTTTGCAGTCCTCAAAGCGGACAATAGCTTTATTGTTGAAAAATTTGATGTATTCAAATCCGAACTTTGTAGTCTGGTCATTTCTGTTTATTTATTTATTTCTGTTTATCAAGGTATGGCCAAGGTGTTACGATAGCTTCCTCAGTCATGATGAATTGAAATTAATTGAAAATGGCAGTTCCAAAAATACAGCTGGTTTTGAGTAGGTTGTGGGCATAATGTTAGATTGTAATTGGGCAGAGGCATACACTGAGCTAGCAACAGCACAAATACACGATTTGGTTGAATAAATATGGGTCAATCTGGGGACTTGCAGCAATGTGATGCTTCTAAGAGCTACCTCAACATTTCCCTATATAAATACTATTTGCTTTTGAAAGTAGCCATTCCATAACCTCAGTACTGGAAAATGTAATTAAACCAATAGCTTTGCTATTTGTAGTGATGCTAGAGCCCAACACCGTGTAACACAGGTAGGTGCATCTATTGTAAGAAGACTGTATTCTAGTTATCTTGTAGGTAAAATCAGAACCATTATTGACATTTTCTGCCAGTTCACGCAGACTGCATGTAATGTGCCTAGGCTTGGATAAATCATGTTACACACACACACACACACACACACACACACGCAATCAAACAAACCAAACAAAATACAAGAGATTTTGCATTTTTAGTTTTTTCATAGCAGTCACCGATTTTTATTAAATAGAGTTTTCCCTTATGGAGACGAAGAAACCGGTCCCCATAAGGGAAAAAAAAACAGATATTTATCACGTTATGGGGACATTGTGTCCCCATAAGGATAGGTAAACCCGCTCGCACACACACACACACACACACACACACACACGCACATGTCGGGTATACCTATCCTTATGGGGCCACCTCATTCACTTCTATGGGAAAAATGCTAACGCTAACTATGACAACCTTTACCCCCACCCTGCCCTAACCATAACCATAAGTAACTAAACAAAATCCAAGAGTTTTTGCATTTTTAGTCTTTTTCATAGCAGTCACAAATTTTTTATAAAATAGAGTTTTCCCTTTTGTGGACCAGGAAACTGGTCCCCATAAGGGAAAAAAACCCCCAAATATTTATCATGTTATGGGGACATTGTGTCCCCATAAGGATAGGTATACCCACTCGCTCGCTCGCACGCACACACACACACACACACACACACAATATTACCAAAAGTATTGGGATACCCCTCCAAATCATTGTATAAAATCAAGCACCTAGGCAGGCAGACTGCTTCTACAAACATTTGCGAAAGAATGGGTTGACTCAGGAGCTCAGTGAATTCAAGCGTAGTACCGTGATAGAATGCCAACTGTGCAGTAAACCCATTCGTGAAGTTTCCTCGCTACTAAATATTCCACAATCACCTGTTAGTGGCATTATAACAAAGTGGAAGCAATTGGGAACAACAGCAACTCATCCACGAAGTGGTAGGACACATAAAATCACAGAGCGGGGACAACAAATGCTGAGGCGCACTTGGTGCTTAATTGGAGCCAATTTTGTCCTACAACAGGACAATGACCCAAATACAGCTCCAAAATATGCAAGAACCCTGCTTAATGTGGAGGGTAAAGTCTTCTAAAGTGTCATTGCACGGAGGATGGCCGAGTATCTGCGCAGTATCTGTACAGAAGGCAGGGATATCGGGCTTCTCTGGGTGTCTAGAACATGCTAGCATGACCTCAATGTAATCTTCTTAGATCTCGCTAATGCCTTTGGCTCTGTGCCCCACAAGCTCCTTTGGTCTGCCTTCAGCTTCTTTAACATCCCAGACAACATTACAACTTTGGTTAGAGCCTAATTTCAGGACTTGCAGTTCTGCTTCTCAACTCTGGAATTTACCACTTCATGGCAGCGCTTGGAGGTAGGCATCATGGCTGGATGCACAGTCTCTCCCTTGGCATTTACCATGGCAATGGAGATCATCATTCAAGTCGCAAAATGGGTCGTTGGTGGACAACCAGTCAGCTCTTGTCTGTGCCTCCCTCCCCTCAAAACCTACATGGACAACATTACCACCCTAACTACCACCGTCCCATGTGCCAGGAGACTGCTCAGAAAACTGGAGGAGAACATCAGTTGGGCCCGGATGAAGAAAGCCATCTAAGTCGTGCAGCATCTCAGTGGTGAAGGGAGTGCTTGCTGACCAGAGGTTCTTCATCGGAGATGATCCAATCCCCACAGTATCTGAATAGCCTGTAAAAAGCCTCGGAAGGTGCTACGATGCAAGCCTGAAAGACAGAGACGAGGTGAAACAACTGCGCAAGGACATTAATGGTGGCCTACGGTCCATCGAAAACACCCAACTTCCTGGGAAATTAGAGACCTGGTGCTTCCAGTTTGGTCTCCTACCCCGGGCATTGTGGCCTCTTTCAGTTTATGAGGTCCCCATCTCAATAGTAGAGTAGTTGGAAAGAGCAGTCACAGCCTACATCAAGAAGTCGCTCTGAGTTCTGCGATGCCTCACCACCATAGGCCTCTACGGAGATGGCGTCCTCAAGCTACCCCTCACCAGCCTCACTGAGGAGTACAAGTGCACTAAAACACAACTGCAGATTACACTGAACAATTCTCAAGACAAAGTGATGAAGAGCAATGCACCAACCTTGGCTGCTGGGCGAAAATGGAGACCAGCAACAGCGGTGAAAGAGGAAATATCAGCTCTCAGATTTGCTGACATCGTGGGGAAAGTTCAGCACGGAAGAGGAGGCATGGGCTAACAACTAGCCTCCCAGCCTGGAGTAAGGCCACTGCTCCAGCACGGAGGAAGATGGTGGTGAAGGAAGTGTGCTGTCAGGAGGAGGCTGCAAGGTGGATCAAGGCAGTCTCCCTTGGCAAACAGGGGCAATGGACATGGTGGGACAGTGTCAAAAGGAGGAACCTGGATTGATGTGTGGCTTATGGAGGCAAGGAGTTTGAGCTTTACCATCAAAGCCACTTATGACGTCCTGCCAACACCAACCAATTTCCATCAGTGGGTTGGTGAAGATCCAGGGTGTGCCCTTTGCTCCAGGCCAGCCTCTCTCCCGCATATACTCACAGGGTGCAAGACCAGTCTCACCCAAGGGCAATATACTCTGGTCCCCTTCCTTAAGGAAGGGTTACATTATCGAGCTCACTCTACCCTGAGAGGATTCAGTGGATATGGCATACGAGTGAAAATATCTACACTATGTTGAATTAGCTACTGAAGCACAACATCGCGGCTGGACCATGGAAGTTTGCCCAGTGGAAGTTGGATGCAGAGGGTTTGTAGCAACATCTGCCATCAAACTGCTGAGAGACCTGGGAATCAGGGGCCAGAGCCAGTGTGCAGCCGTCAAAGCTGCATCAGAGGCAGCAGAAAGAAGCAGCCAGTGGCTCTGGTTGAAGAGGAATGCCCCCTGCTGGGCCCCCAAGTAACAAGCTTAGGCTGTCATATATAGTTTCATGAGAGGTCCATCATTTGACACCAAGGCGACTCTCATGACTAATTGGGCATGGGACGCAAACGCAGGGCTGATCACCCTATAGCTGGCCGCCTCTGGTGAGGGTGTATAGTGTGAAAGGCCGAAACACCCCATGAGCCAAAGGAGCACTACTGATGATACATCCCAAAGTTTCAACCTACACCAAACTTGTCCAAGTCTAACATTCACCATTTACCGACAAGCTTAACATTGAACCTATTGTACGTGCTTGCACAAAGGATAGTAACATCTCATCCTGTGTTTCGGAATATTAGGGAAGAAGCAGTCAACTGGCATTTTGTGTATAATGGAGTGGCCAGCACAGTCACCGGATTTCAACTCTATTGAGCTGTTATGGGAGCAGCTGGACCGAATGGTACGAAAGAAGCCAATCCAACTTGTGGGAGATGCTTCAGCAAGCACGGGATGAAATCTCATCAGATTACGTCAACAAACTGACATCTAGAATGCCAAGGATGTAATTGCTGCAAATGGAGGACTCTTTGACAAAAGCAAAGTTTGAAGAAGACAATTATTATTTTAGTTTCAAAAAAGATTATTTCTAACTTAGTCAATGACTACTTCCTATTTATTTAGATATATTTCCTATTCCAACTTTTTTTATGTATGTTTTCATGGAAAACAATTAAATTTCTAAGTGACCCCAAACTTCTGAACAGTAGTGTATATATTCATAAGTGAAATACCTCGATTTTGATGCCAGTGACAATTAACCTACATGCTCAGGGCTAACCCAACCCTTTCAGAGACCCTAAGCAAAATTTTATTTGCCTAATTTTCTTTCCTATTCTGACAGACTGATGGGGGGGGGTTGGCCGCTTGGCCATAGCAGCCGATTAGTTCACTTATGCTTTGGGTAGGCCCTGTATGTGGCCAACCTATTAATCCAATTATTTGTACTTAAGCCATAGTACCGCTGCATTCTTGAATCTGAAGGATGTTGATTGATTTTCTGGAACTGCCAGCCAAGAGTAATCATATCAGTAAATAATGTGCAATTATAAAGTTTAATTCTTAACCTTCAAGTTTATGTGTTTATACTGGGGAATCCGTAATTTAACTTATCAAAATAAACACTAATTCATATGAAGTATGATTTATACATATGCTGTCAACTGTGGACTTTTTACCACCAAACAGATTTTTGCAACAAAAGAGTTCAAGCAAAGGAGAGCATGCACAAAGTCACCAGGCATGATGGTGTATCCAATCGATCACCGAGTCATGTATTTTTTGTTTCCAAGAAAACAAACCTCTGTTTTTTTAAATCTTTAAAAAAAAAAAAAAAAAAAACATTGATAGAGGTCCTCACTGAAAATCAACCATGGAGGAAACTGAAGAGATTTCACTGACAGGTTTCATTACAATCTGTGTGAGATGTTGGAACTGAAGCTCAACCAGCATACAAATGGCTCACCCAAGAATGAGAAACCTAAGAAACGCTACTGGGAATCCTCCACCAACACCAAGGACTTATACCCGCCAACATCAGAGGTTAGTGGGCTTTGTTCAATTAATGCAAGACTGCGTCTTAGAATCACTAAGTGCTGAAATGAATTCAATCACTAGGAAATCAAGGATTTAAAATGAGACAATGAGTATTTGAAAATCACTGTTGAAACACTGACCAAGGGAATGGACAATACTGTCAGATAAAATAAGACCATGAAGTTATACTGACCATACAAATGCTCAGCACACGTGATAACTCAATTTTCTCCGGGAACCCCGAAAATAAATCCAAAAACCCGGTAAACACATAGATTTCTTGCATACTGAACTAAAACTTGACTCAGAAACTGTAGACAGCATGGATCACTTAAACTCTTATATTTCTCGGACCTCACTGCCTTGGAGGAACAGCACAGAGGGAACCTTGGCCCATCATTGCAAAGTTTGAATATTACCAACAAAAGGAGCTGGTGAAAAGCAGAGGCAGAGAATTAAAAGGAACCTACTATGGCCTCAATGATAAATTCCCTCACAAAATAAATGAACACCGTAAGAGACTGTATCCCATTCTTAAAAGCATCAAGCAGAAAGGAAAAGAGCTCTTCGGTAGGTTCTGTTACAGCTTATCCTCATCTGCGTCTGCATGCTCTAGCAGCAAGTTCCTATGCTGATCCACGATCAGATTGCATGTGCCTAAAATCAGACTGGCCTAAAATTTATGTCACAGTATATTTGGACCATGGACATTTTTTCTTAAAATTTTAATATAAATGCTTCTGTACAAATGTAACATACATCAGTTCCGGTTGAGAGAACGCTGTGCGCGTTTTGGCTGCCGCTTCTCACCGGTGTTTATTATTCTTTTCCACGTTTGTCAGTCTAAATTTTGGATTTTAATTTCTGGATTGCCACTTTCTCAGCTTCAGAACTGCCACTGTTTGGGCGTATTTTCTACTTGAACTCTCGCATCCTGTTGATTACTTCACCTACAGTACTCCACAAGTTCTCTCCCTTTGGTTCCCCAGTGTCAGCATAGTCGATGAGTCAGCCTCCACTTTCTCGTTTACTATGTTGATTGCTCAGTTGGGTGCAACTTATGGGTTCTGGCTAATGCGGTGGTCAGTGGTGCTGGTCAGTGGTGCTGTCCCAGAGTATGAACACCTACTCCTCACTGCAACTTCGTGCCTGACGCAGTCACTCCCGGCTCGGAGAAACAATATATACCTGGTGTAAGGAGCTTGGCATTGCTCATTCACCGCTCCCCACGTCATCGTTTTCATATAAACTGTACTTCCTCCAATGCTGTTCTGACAATTTAGACTTAGAGACCCGAGTCGTCAAATGGCACATCAAGACCCCGGATTAGATCAAGGTGCACGTTGAGTTATCTGCCGATCGCTACGGAGCGGAATAACCAAGGCAAAGTTGCCGATTTAAATCTTCAATGTGCTCTCTTTAACTGTCGGTCCTTGACGAATAAAGCAACCTTGCTAAATGAACTGTCTGTTGCGAAGAATCTGGACATGCTACTTCTCGTTGAAACTTGGCAAACTCCAAATGACTATTTACAACTGAACCTGCTCACCCCTAATGCCTATAGCTTTTTGTCTAAGCCTAGTTAACAGGCAGGGGTGGTGGTTTGGCGGTGGTCTATCGTGACAGCATTAATTTAAGTGTTGTTGAATAACTAAACAGCTCATCATTTGAATAATTGTTTTTTAAAATCATTGGCCATACATTGCTGTACAGACCATCCAAGCTCCTTCCAAATTTTTTCTCGGACCTCAATGAACTGCTTACTCTTGTTTCTGGTATGTCTCCGGGAATCATCTTACTTGGTGATCTGAATATTCATATTGACACTGATTGTTCGTCTGCTCGTGAGCTGGGCTCAATATTGGACTGTTTCTGTTTCGTACAGCATGTTGATTTTCCAACTCACACCAAGGGTCATACACTTGACCTTATATCTTCCTCTGGTTTGCAAGATGTCCATGCTTCTGGCTCTCTCTTGGGTGATTCAGATCATAAATTCATTGAATTCTATTTTAATTACTCTATGCCTAGAACATGTAAAAAAACTATGATTAACTACCGCAAATTTAAGTCAACTGATCGGTCATCCTTTTCAGATGCTCTCCATGCATCTCGTCTCCATGATACTCTTGACCTGAACTGTCCCATGCAGATACTTTCAGTGTATAACTATAATTTCACAAGTTCTGGACACTGATGCACCTGTTAAATCCATACTAGTCCCTACTACTCGCACCTCCCCCTGGTTCACACCAGAGTTCCGCACCATGAAACAGACAGGCCGCCGTCTTGAGAGGCTATGTAAGAAAACATGTCTGACAGTCCATACCCTAGCCTACGCTGAACACCTGACGGCTTACAGCTCTGCTCTTACGGCTGCACGCTCATCATACTACTCTACTCTTATTAACAGTGCTTCAAGCCGACATAGAATACTCTTTTCTACAGTAAATAAGTTATGTCAGTCTCCTGTTTAAACTATCATTGCTTCTGATGAACGCTGTAACTCATTTATGAAATATTTTCAGTCTAAAATTGAAACTTTGTATGATTCCTTTTCTGCAACCCCTCACCCACCTCCATCAACCACCCTCATAGCACAACCCCCTGCCCACTAATTATCAGAACTTATTCCCTCCTCTCCTGCTTAGTAAATGAGTTCAATGATAGTTTTGCACGGGTATTCACTGTCGAGGACACTAGTAACTTACCAGTTCTTATTACTAATTCAACATCGTCTATAACTAATATATATATAACTGAAGCTGATGTTTTGCAAAGCCTAGCTAAGCTCAAAATAAATAAATCACAGGGCCCTGATGGCATCTTACCTATAGTGTTAAAAGAGATGAGGGATATTATTTGCCGACCCTTAACATTACTGTTTCAAAAATCCTTATCTGAAGGTGTGGTACCTTCTGATTGGAAGCATGCCAACATAACGCCCATTTTCAAAAAAGGGGATAGAAGTAATTTGTCAAACTATAGGCCAATCAGTCTAACTTGTATAACTGGTAAAGTTATGGAGGCTATAATCAAAGAGAAAATGGTAGATTACCTGGACTCAAATAACATTTTGAGGGATAGCCAGCATGGATTTAGGAGAGGTAGATCCTGTTTAACAAATCTGTTGGAGTTTTTTGAGGAAGCTACTCAGGAAGTTGATGATAAGAAGGCCTATGATGTCATCTATTTAGATTTCCAAAAGGCTTTTGATGTTGTTCCCCACAAGAGGCTCTCACTTAAACTCAAAGCGACAGGTATTTTAGGAACTGTAGCGACTTGGATTGATAACTGGTTAACGGATAGGAAGCAGCGAGTAGTTATAAGAGGCTCGATGTCACAGTGGGCCTGCGTTCATAGTGGGGTACCGCAGGGTTCAATTTTAGGACCACTTTTGTTCCTAATTTACATAAATGATATAGACACCAATATATACAGTAAACTGGTGAAATTTGCAGATGACACCAAGGTGGGTGGTGTAGCAGATACTGAACTAGCGGCTCAGCAGCTACAGCGGGATCTTAATTTAATTAGTGACTGGGCTGACACCTGGCAGATGAAATTTAACATAGACAAATGTAAGGTACTCCATGTAGGGAGCAGAAATATAAAGTACAGGTATTTTATGGGACCTACTGAAATAAAGGTAGCTGATTATGAGAAAGACCTTGGTGTGTATGTTGATGCTTCCATGTCTCATTCTCGCCAGTGTGGGGAAGCAATAAAAAAGGCCAATAGGATGTTGGGGTACATCTCCAGGTGTGTGGAGTTTAAGTCAAGGGAGGTAATGCTAAGATTATACAATTCCTTGGTGAGACCTCACCTAGAATATTGTGTACAGGTTTGGTCACCATATCTTAAAAAGGACATAGCGGCCTTAGAAAAGGTGCAGCGTAGGGCCACAAGAATGATTCCTGGTCTTAGAGGAATGTCATACGAGGAAAGGTTATTTGAGCTAAATCTGTTCAGCCTCAAGCAAAGGAGACTGAGGGGGGACATGATCCAGGTCTATAAGATTCTAACAGGTTTGGATGCTGTTCAACTGAATAGTTACTTCAGCATTAGTTCAAATACAAGAACTCGTGGCCATAGGTGGAAATTAGCGGGAGAACATTTCAAACTGGATTTAAGGAAGCACTTCTTTACACAGCGTGTAGTCAGAGTATGGAATAGTCTTCCTGATAACGTAGTGCAAGCTGAATCCTTGGGTTCCTTTAAATCAGAGCTAGATAAGATTTTAACAACTCTGAGCTATTAGTTAAGTTCTCCCCAAGCGAGCTCGATGGGCCGAATGGCCTCCTCTCGTTTGTATAGTTCTTATGTTCTTATGTTCTTATGTTCTATTAATCAGGAAATTGAGTCTATCTATGTGTCAGTTGGACCCTGCTCCTACTACACTTATAAAGAACTGTTAAGACACTCTGTTGGCACCCATCTCACATTTAATAAACTGTAGTCTTGCTATTTGTACTGTCCCACCAGAATTGAAAATTGCAACTATTACACCTGTTCTTAAAAAGCCTGGTCTAGACTCATCTCAGCTAAAGTTTTACAGGCCAATCTCTAATCTTCCCTTCCTGGCTAAGGCATTAGAAAAGGTTGTTGCTGTTCAACTGATTGATCACTTAAACTCTTATAATTTGTATGACCCATTTCAATCTGGTTTCAGAACCCTACACAGTACAGAAACGGCTTTACTTAAGGTGACAAATGATCTTCTCATGGCTGCAGACTCTGGAAAGGCCAGCGTTCTTCTCCCTCTTGACCTAAGCTCTGCATTTGACACTGTTAACCATAAAATCCTTCTCTCCCTCCTCACTGATATTGGTATTACTGGTCCTGCTCTTACCTTGTTTACATCGCACCTCAGTGACCAACAGTATTTTGTTTCCATCAAGTCACATAAATCTGATAATACTCCTCTCACACAGGGTGTCCCCCAGGGATCAGTTCAAGGCCCAACAATTTTCACCATATATATGCTTCCCTTAGGTCAAATTATATGTCACTATGGTCTCAGCTTCCATTGCTACGCTGACGACACTCAATTATATGTAAGTCCTGACACTAGTACATCCATGCCACCATCTTCACTAACTGTCTCTGCGAAATCACACACTGGATGAGTCAAAATTTTTTACAGCTTAACGCTGATAAAACGGAAATTCTGCTGGTGGGCACTAAAACACTGCTATCCACTCTGCCTAAGATAAAAATTAATGTTAATGGAGTCTTAGTAGAACCACCAAGTACGGTTCATAATCTGGGCATAATTTTTTATCAGTTTCTCATCTTTCAGTCACATGTTAGCTCTCTGGTACAGACTGCATTTTTCCAACTCCGAATATCTCTCGCCTCTGTCGATCCCTCAGTGTTGCGGATACTACAACACTAATCCATGCCTTCATCACTACCCGCATTGACTATTGTAATGCATTGCTTTCTGGCCTCCCATCAAAACTTCTGAACAAACTACAATATGTTCAGAACTCTGCTGCCCGTTTGCTAACACATACGAGAAGATCCGCCCACATCACCCCGATTTTTCATGATTGGTTACCTGTCACTTACAGAATCAAATATAAGATTTTACTGATCACCTACAAAGCTCTCCATGGACTTGCCCCTCACTATCTGTCTGACCTTCTTCTTTCATACACCTCTGCTCACACACTAAGATCATCGGGCTCCAACCTTCTTACCGTACCTAAATTCAGGAACGCAGTCTGCGAGAGATACAGTCATTTACCATTTTCAAGGTTCAGTTGAAAACTCATTTATTCCACGAATGCTATAATGTAACTGTTACTATGTAACACTGATGTTGTTGTTCTGTTGTTATTGTTGCTGTTGCGTGTGCATTGTTTTCTGTATCATTGTTTGCATTGTAAAGCGTCCTTGAGTGTGAGAAAGGCGCTATATAAATAAGACTTATTATTATTTTACACACAATCACAGTACTGTGTGGAAAAACTACATTTATCTATTGAAATTTCTCAATGTTTAGTCTCATCTAATATAGGAATTAGCATGCACTACAAGTATAATCTTATAAATGCGGAAACTGGGGGTGGCATAGTGGTACAGTGGTCAGCACTGTTGCCTCACACATCTAGGATAAAGGATAAAGGAAGGGGGAGATCCCAGTACTGACCGGAGCTCAGCCATGGGATAAAGCGAGCATCGCCCGGCATTTCTCGGAACTCACGTGTTGGTCTCCTGCCAGGACTGAAAAGGGCTCCCCAGTCCGTGTGTGAAGGTGGGTGATGATAGCACGTCCGAGTGCAAATAGTTCTGCAGCTGCTTATGTGTTTAATTGATTAATGGGGATTAATTATCACCGCTCGTGATGATAATTTGCATTGTCTATATTTTATTATTTATTTTTTATATACCTTAGTTCGTATGATATATGCTATCCTATATCCCTCTCTCATGAATTTTAATACTATATATATACACTCACCTAAAGGATTATTAGGAACACCTGTTGAATTTCTCATTAATGCAATTATATAATCAACCAATCACATTGTCACGCCCCGCTCCGTCCGCTCCCGATGTGTGCCACGCCCACCTCGTTACCTCGTGTTCAGCCCTAATTGTGATTGCCTGTGTCCTGTTAAGTCTAGCTTGTCTTTTGTATTTAGTCCTCGTCTGAGTCAGTCTTCCCCAGACTCGTCATTGTATTGTCATGTGCAGTGTCCGTCGATGTCCGTCTGCCTCCAAATAAACCCCCGTTTCCCTAACTACCTGGCTGCTCTCGACTGCTTCCCTGCTCGCCTACCCGCGAATCGTGACAGAATGACGAGTCTCCACGACAACATGACGCGGGAGACCGAGCACCACCGGCTCGGTCTCCTGCAAGATTTCGTGTATTGGCAATCCCAGCCCGAGGTCCTGGAGGATCCGGTAGCCCTGGGGCTGGCCACCCGGGGCGTGGACCTCCTCAAGGAAGAGCGCCCGCCCGGACAACAGTACCCGCTGCAGAGGGCACGTAAGTGCCTTCGCCGCCTGAGCCAGCGCTTGGTTAGCAGCCGGGAGAAGCGGAGCAGAGAGCTGGCGGAAGCAGCTCCCACGCTCTACCTAGGAGCCTACTCTCTGCTCCCCGCCTGGGAGGACACCGCCGCAACCAGCCTGGCCAGCTTCCCGCCGGAGAAGCCGCCTCCCTTAGAAGCGTACTTCTACCGGCCGGAGCGTCTGGGACACGGAGGAATACGCGCCGTGAGAGACGCTGTTCCCCGGGTGCCGAGAGCCCTTAAAGGAACAGCGCCAACACGCTCGGCATCCCTCCTGCCTGCTCCGGACCTGCATGCTCCGGACCTGCCCGCGGCTGCGCTGCCTGCCGCCGCCGCCGATCTGCCCGCGGCTGCGCTGCCTGCCGCCGCCGCCGATCTGCCCGCGGCACCGCCTGCTGCTGCTGCCGCCCCTCTGCCCGCGGCTGCGCTGCTTGCTGCCTCCCTCCTGACTCCCGCGCCCTTACCCCGGCAAGGCCGACGCCCCCCAGGACCCCGCCTGTCAGTGTCCCGAAAGGGACGGGGCCATAAGCGTGGGGCCCGGTTCCCGCCCGCCCTGCCCCCTGGCTCGCCCTCGCTCGCCTTGGCCGGGGCTCCGGGGCCGCCTGCGGTTCCTCCGGCTCGGGGTCGGCGGTCGCCTTCGGGTCCCCCCCTGGATCCGCGGTGCCGGTCCTCGGTCGCGCCTCCGGCTCCATGTCGGTCGCCTCCGGGGCCCCCTGCTCCGGCTGGGCGTCGGACGGCGCCTTCCCCGGCTTCGGCTGCGCCTCCGCCTGCCGCGGCTTCCCCCTCCTGCCTGCCTTCACTGGTGTTCCCTCCTGCTCCCTCCGTGTCCCCTCCGTCACTCCCTCGTCCCGTTCCCTTGGCCCCTGGGTGGTCCCCTCCTGCTCCCTCCTCCCTCTCCCCTGCGGCCCCTCCGGCCGCTGCCCGTCGACCGCTTGGGCTCCCTCGTGCTCCCCTTCTTCCTCCTCCCTTTCCTTTGGTCCCGCCTGTTTCTGCTCTTCGTCCTTTTGTTCCTCCTCCGTTCACTCCTGGCCCTTTTGTTCCGCCTTTCTCCCCTTCTGTGTCTCCCTTCCAGGTCTGTCTGTCCGCTTTCCCTGTTCTTTGTCGGGTTCTGTCCTTCGTCTCGTCCCTGTTCCTGTTTTGTGTCTCTGTCTTGTTCCCTGTTTTTGGTTGATGTTTTGCTTTGTCTTCCAGGTCCTGTTCCCCGGTTCCGTCTCGTCCGTCGCCTCCTCTCGGGCGCGCCCGGTGTGTTATGTCACGCCCCGCTCCGTCCGCTCCCGATGTGTGCCACGCCCACCTCGTTACCTCATGTTCAGCCCTAATTGTGATTGCCTGTGTCCTGTTAAGTCTAGCTTGTCTTTTGTATTTAGTCCTCGTCTGAGTCAGTCTTCCCCAGACTCGTCATTGTATTGTCATGTGCAGTGTCCGTCGATGTCCGTCTGCCTCCAAATAAACCCCCGTTTCCCTAACTACCTGGCTGCTCTCGACTGCTTCCCTGCTCGCCTACCCGCGAATCGTGACACACATGGCAGTTGCTTCAATGCATTTAGGGGTGTGGTGCTGGTCAAGACAATCTCCTGAACTCCAAACTGAATGTCAGAATGGGAAAGAAAGGGTGATTTAAGCAATTTTGAGCGTGGCATGGTTATCGGTGCCAGACGGGCCGGTCTGAGTATTTCACAATCTGCTCAGTTACTGGGATTTTCACGCACAACCATTTCTAGGGTTTACAAAGAATGGTGTGCAAAGGGAAAAACATCCAGCATGCGGCAGTCCTGTGGGCGAAAATGCCTTGTTGATGCTAGAGGTCAGAGGAGAATGGGCCGACTGATTCAAGCTGATAGAAGAGCAACTTTGACTGAAATAACCACTCGTTACAACCGAGGTATGCAGCAAAGCATTTGTGAAGCCACAACATGCACAACCTTGAGGCGGATGGGCTACAACAGCAGAAGACCCCATCGGGTACCACTCATCTCCACTACAAATAGGAAAAAGAGGCTACAATTTGCACGAGCTCACCAAAATTGGACAGTTGACTGGAAAAATGTTGCCTGGTCTGATGAGTCTCGATTTCTGTTGAGACATTCAAATGGTAGAGTCAGAATTTGGCGTAAACAGAATGAGAACATGGATCCATCATGCCTTGTTACCACTGTGCAGGCTGGTGGTGGTGGTGTAATGGTGTGGGGGATGTTTTCTTGGCACACTTTAGGCCCCTTAGTGCCAATTGGGCATCGTTTAAATGCCACGGCCTACCTGAGCATTGTTTCTGACCATGTCCATCCCTTTATGACCACCATGTACCCATCCTCTGATGGCTACTTCCAGCAGGATAATGCACCATGTCACAAAGCTCGAATCATTTCAAATTGGTTTCTTGAACATGACAATGAGTTCACTGTACTAAAATGGCCCCCACAGTCACCAGATCTCAACCCAATAGAGCATCTTTGAGATGTGGTGAGCTTCGTGCCCTGAATGTGCATCCCACAAATCTCCATCAACTGCAAGATGCTATCCTATCAATATGGGCCAACATTTCTAAAGAATGCTTTCAGCACCTTGTTGAATCAATGCCACGTAGAATTAAGGCAGTTCTGAAGGTGAAAGGGGGTCAAACACCGTATTAGTATGGTGTTCCTAATAATCCTTTAGGTGAGTGTACATCCTTTCCTGTCATTCAGACCTGCAACTCATTCCAAAAAAGGTTGGGACAGGAGCAATTTAGGGCTAGTAATGAGGTACATTGGTTAAATAATGATGTGATTTGAAACATGTGATGTCAACAGGTGATTGTAATTATGATTTGGTACAAAAGCAGCATCCAAGAAAGGTCTAGTCCTTTAGGAGCAAAGATGGGCCGAGGATCGCCAGTTTGCCAAGAAATACGTGAGAAAATTATTGAAATGTTTAAAAACAATGTTCCTCATAGAAAGATAGGAAGAGATTAGAATATTTCACCTTCAACAGTGCATAACATAATTAAAAGATTCAAGGAATCTGGAGGAATTTCAGTGTGTAAAGGACAAGGGCACAAGCCTAAGCTGAACAACCGTGATCTCCGATCCCTCAGGTGGCACTGCATCAAGGTTCGTCATTCATCTATAAGCGATATGACCACATGGGCTCAGGACTACTTTGGCAAACCTTTGTCAAGTACCACAATACATAGTTACATCCACAAATACCAGTAAAAAAAGTACTGTGCCAAAAGGAAGCCCTATGTTAACAGTGTCCAGAAGCGCCGTTGACGTCTCTGGGCTCGGAGGCATCTGGGATGGACCATCACACAGTGGAAACGTGTACTGTGGTCAGATGAATCAGTATTTCAGGTATTTTTTGGGAGAAATGGACGCCGTGTGCTCCGGACCAAAGAAGAAAAGGATCATCCAGACTGTTACCAGCAACAAGTCCAAAAGCCAGGGTCTGTCATGGTATGGGGTTGTGTCAGTGCCCTTGGCAAAGGTACCTTGCACTTCTGTGATTCTGTGATAATGCGGATTAATCCATCATCATGATTAATCTGATTAAAATTTTTAACGCAATTAACCAATCTGCAGCGCAGAATGACTCAAAATCCCTGAAATGTCTCTGTCAACCCATTTCGGGCAGTTTTTCTGCATTCCATTTGCCCTCGGAACTCGTATTCTGAGTCGGATTCTGAGTTTTGAAGCCGGAAGTGACGACATGCGCGCTCCCATTTCTCGGACATCCGAGAAATATCTAGGAAGAGCACAGTGGAGTTCAGAATTAGTAATATCTTCTCCAGTGCGAACAACTACGACTAATCCAATATAAGGTAATGCATAGAACACACATCACTAATTGCAGAATGCATGTTATGGGCTTCACCAGTACAGATATTCACAATGGACTCTCAACACAACACAATGTTATTACCACTCCTTCTGGCAAGGTACACTAACCCAAAATTCCTAGCAAACTGTAATCTTTGAACTCTCCCAATATCTGGGTCACAGCATTCCACTGCGTCCATCTCTTTGTCTTCCATGGAGATATTACACCCATCAGCCATATGTGCAAATATCACAGGATCATACTTATCACCTTGATCATAGCTAAAAAAAAAAATTCTCCTTAATTGGAAGTATGGAATCTCAATATCGCTGTTGCATAATCTGCTAACAGATTATCTCTCAGTGGAACTAATCACAGGGAAAGGATTAATGGGAGGAAACCAGAGCCCCTGGGGGAAACCCACATGAAAATGGGGAGTGCATGTGAACTGCACACAGAAAGGACCCAGGACCAGACCCATGACCTTCTTGCTGTGAGGCAGCAGTGCTAACCACTGTGCCACCG
Source organism: Paramormyrops kingsleyae (assembly GCF_048594095.1). NCBI lineage: Eukaryota > Metazoa > Chordata > Actinopteri > Osteoglossiformes > Mormyridae > Paramormyrops > Paramormyrops kingsleyae. The sequence continues at coordinate 95,214 of NW_027326016.1, forward strand.
TGCCGCTCCTTTTTTGTTTTTCTTGAAACAAAAAAAAGATTAGCTAACCTCATATTTAAGTGGCAGGTCCTTCTTCCCAACTCGTGCAAAGTAAATAGTGGGAAAGCTGGAAAGAAAAGAAAAAGGTAATAAGGTAATAATGTCCACCAAGTCAGGTGGAAATATGACCTTACACAACAGGGTCTGCACTGTGCAGTGTTTTTTTGTAAGAGTCACACACACAAACACACTATATTTTATATTTAGCCATCCACCTCCGGTATGCGGTTATCCTGTTTAGGGTCACTGGGGGTTTGGAGCTCGGAGGCTACAGGCTCAAGACAGGGAACCACCTAGGATGGGGAGCTAACCCATTTCAAGGGCACACTCACACACCAGTCACTCGCACATGCACACCTACAGTATGGGCAATTTGGTAACTCCAATTAGTCTCAGCATGTTTTTGGACTGTGGGGGGGAACCGGAATACCCGGAGGAAACCCCACGACGACACTGGGAGAACATGCAAACTCCACATACATGAAAACATATATGCTGAAATAAAGGCAGCTGACCCCTGCACATCATATCCATTTGGGACATCATTTGCAGTGGCATCCATCTTGGCAATGATGATCCTGGGGTTACCCAATAGCTACAGAGAATGGGGAAAGGGACCAAAAACACCACTGCTTAGTTACCCTCAATAAAAGGCAGCTAAACACCATTATAGACAGATGATGATTATCAATCAGATGTGTTTGTGCTCTGTCAGATGCATGAAACACGTCAATAACCTACACAATTCAGGAGTGCATGATACTCACCTTCTGGCCCAGCCCCACATACTTGGGTTCTAGGTTCTTGCAGTGTCTACATGAGGGGGCATAAAACTCAATCAGCACATCCTTGTCTGGATCATTGACAATCTCCTCAAACGTCTCTGCTACCACCACCTGCACAAAGACACAAACCCTGTCACAAAGACACTCAAACTATTAAATCCCTTCACATGTTATTGCTGTACTACCTCAACAAACTGGAGGTCTGAGGAAAATTTCTAAACAAATATTGAATCTAGGTAGACTTCAGGAAGAATAGAATGTTGAAGGCCAAAATAATCCATGTAGGATTATATTTGTCCTAACCAACTAACTTCAAAGACAAATGTGACTTCTTGATAGCAGCAAATGGGATGAGAATGTGGCAAGAAGACAAGATTATGACAATCTCAATAACTCCATTCTTTTTCAATTTTCATTTACCTTTGCTTTATTTATCAGACACTTTTACCAAATGTGATATGCGGAGTAGTGGCTCTGAGGCTGGGGATGTGTGCCAGCAATCTAAAGGTTTGCCAAGAGTAATCATACTCCACTGGGCCCTTCAGCAAGGCCCTTAACCTGTAATTGCTCCATCTTGGGTATGATATTAATTTACATCCAGCCCTGCAAGCAGGTCCTCCAACTAACATGGAAAATTTGGTCGCAGTATTGGCACTTCAGCCACTGAAAGAAAACTCACACTGTTCCTTTTGGACTAGTGTGGTGCTGAGCTATCACCTGCTGCACAATGGTTCTCATCCCTGAGGTGTTTCGTTGTGTGGTGGGTATGGTAAGGTGTTATAATCTGCGTGTGCTCCTTACCTCTATGTACAGTGGTACCTCAAAACTCGAACTTAATCCATTCAGAACTCAAGTTCGAATCTTAAAAAGTTCGAGTTGTGATCGAATATTCCCCATAAGAAATAATGGAAAACCAATTGGTTCCCGGCCCCAAAAAATTACACCTAAATATGTTTTTTTAGCATTTAAACACAAAATGAACCGAATAAAACAAGAGCATATACTGTACTAAACACATCTAAGCACATTTATCAAAACAGTAATTTGTAAAGTAAGTCAATAAATGTATCCAAACAATATGTCCTGCCCCGATCGTCCGCTCCTTCCGTGTGCCACGCCCCCTCATTAACCTTGTGTGATCAGCTGTTTCTGGTTGTTGTCATTAGCCCTCTGTATTTCGCCCACGTTTCAATTTGTTTCCCCAGTTCGGTCAATGTATTGTCCGTCTGCGTTTTGCCTGCCTTACCTGTATTTAAACCCCGCATTCCCCGAAACCCTGACGTCTGCGCCTGTCTCCGTTCCGTCCCTGCTTGGCACAACAATATTATTATAATTAAACGCACGAATGGTTTATTATTAATATTAAAATAATGAATAAGAAATCTTTATGTAATTTATGTACATTTATATTTAAATGTATATTATTATATAATAATAATTACTGCTACTGTCTATCTGTCACGCTGAGCTCCGTCCGATCCTCGTGTGTGCCGCGCCCACCTCGTTACTTTGTGTGATTCCCGGATTGTCATCACTTGTTTCCTGTTTCTCTTGCCTTGTCCGGTGTATTTAGTCCGCGTCTGAGTGAGTCTCCCCAGATCTGTCATTGTTATGTCTCGTGCTCGTTTCCCTGATGTGCCTCCAGACCTGTCAATAAACCCCGTTTGCCCCATACTGCCATCTACTCGCCTGCTTACCCGCTCGCCGGATCACCCAACGTGACAGAATGACAGATCTCGGAGAAAGCACAAAGCGGCAGACCGAGCACCACCGGCTCGGTCTGCTGCAAGACTTTGTGTACTGGCGGTCCCAGCCCGAGGTCCAAGAAGACCCCGTAGCCGTGGCTCTGGCTAACCGGGGCACGGACCTCCTCACGGAGGGGCACCCGCCCGGACAGGACTATCCCCTCCGAAGGGCACGGAAATGCCTCCGCCGCCTGAGCCAAAGCCTGACAAGCAGCTGGGAGAAGCGGAGGAAAAGCAGGGAACAACCGGAAGAAGCTTCCACGCTCTTCCTGGGAGCCTGTTCCTTGCTCCCCACCTGGGAGGAAACCGCTGCTGCCCATCTGCTCAGCGCCGGTGAGAAGCCACCCCCCATGGAGGCTTACAACTACCGGCCAGTGCACCTGGGTCTAGGAGGGATACACGCCATAAGAGACGCAATTCCCCAGATCCCTAAAGCCTTTAAAGGGGCAGCTCCGCCTGCTGCTGCTGCCGCCGCACTGCCCGCGGCACCGCCTGCTGCGGCGCCCCCTGCTGGCCACGTGTCGGCGGCGCCCGACGAGGCGCCCCCTGCTGGCCGCATGGCCGAGGTGCCTGCTGCAGCACCCCCCAGGGTTCCTGAGCCACAGCCCTGCCTGGAGGCTGTAAGCAGGTTTCGCCTCCTGCAGGAACTGTACTGGCGGGTGGTTGAGGAACCCGCCGTGAGAGACTCCCTAGAGGCAGCTCCGCTCCGGGAGCAGCTCCGGAGGGAGTTTGCTACCGCCGACCCTGATTCCCCGCTCCAGCAGCTAGCCCAGGTGGAGGAGACCCTGAGGGAACTGCTCCGTTTGCGGCCAGGGGCCCTGCCTGATGCCGCCATCCAGCCCGGCTCGCCCGTCCAGCCCAGCTGCACCGCCTGCCGCCACGCCCGCGGCTCCGGCTGCACCGCCTGCCAGCTTTTTTTTAGCATTTAAACACAAAATGGCGTTAAAAACGTTAAAGAATGTACCCCAATACTACCCCAAGCCATGCCCCGACACTGCGGCAACACTAGACTATGCCATGCGGTCCATTGTTTATTTCTATTATTACTCTCTATTCATTAATTTGTTCATAAATCGCAAACTTTTAGGTTGTAACATTTGTACAACTATTGCATAACATTTTGGTGAGCAATGGCTACCAAAATGATATAAAGTACAGTATTACCTGATATTTTCAATAAAAAGAAGCACTATCACCAACAAACGATGCTATCACAGCGAATGCGAGGCTGACACTGAAGCGTTACCCTTTGTTTCCACTGAGAGACGTGCCGCGTGACTCATTTCCCCGCACATACAAGTTATCTTAGGTCGGCGTTCACGGTTCGACTTCTGAGATTAAGATGGAGTCCTAGGTCTTTTTTTTTTTTCGAACTGCTTGGTTCGACTTTTAAGAAATTCGAGTTCTAATGAGTTCGAGTACAACCATTTCTAGGGTTTACAAAGAATGGTGTGCAAAGGGAAAAACATCCAGTATGCGGCAGTCCTGTGGGCAAAAATGCCTTGTTGATGCTGGAGGTCAGAAGAGAATGGGCCGACTGATTCAAGCTGATAGAAGAGCAACTTTGACTGAAATAACCACTCGTTACAACCGAGGTATGCAGCAAAGCATTTGTGAAGCCACAACACGCACAACCTTGAGGCGGATGGGCTACAACAGCAGAAGACCCCACCGGGTACCACTCATCTCCACTACAAATAGGAAAAAGAGGCTACAATTTGCACAAGCTCACCAAAATTGGAAAAATCCAGTTTTTTTGCGTTGCACTTCTAATTTATGTTACAGTGTAAGTATTCTTTAATTATATCCATTATAATAATTATGGATATGCAGTAGACAGAGTAACTTAAACGTACCATATAACTCCTACAAGAGCATACAATTCGACACAACTACACAAGCATTGTTTTAACCTTTTTAACCAAACGTTAACGTTACTCTGTCAACAGCCTATTGTCTAAATTACTGAGCTAACAGAGCTACGTAAACAGAGCGAACATGAGAGCACCTGACTGCAGACGTCAATAATGCAGCATAATGGAATAATCTCCCGATCAAACTCCGCTTCCCGAAAGTTATAAACTGCCTCCGGAACCCAGTTAAGGTACAAAAATAGTGATACAGTTAAGTCTTTTTTTCAGAGCCTTCTCTGTTGCTGTGTGGAGCAGCCTGTGTCAGTCACCTCTTTTACTCCCCCCCCCCCCGACTCCTGAACTCACTCACTCACTCACTCATCCGGGCATGCACTGCGGTCTCAAGAGGAAACGCAGCTTTTTGATATAAAGTTTTTCTTGTTCCCGAATACAAATATTTTTTAAAGTATTTGTTCGAAATAAGTATTCGTAAAAAACACATTATTTGTGCCTTTCCGAATACCGTATTCGGGTTCGGCTCCACCCCTAATATATATATACAGTGTATATATATATATATATATATATGAGGCAAATGGCATATTACAAACATATGGCTATCAGGCTGGTAAGGAGTTGACTCGGCATAACTGCAGCTAAGCTGAACTTCCAAAAAATACCTGTAAGCAGCATAAAGCTATGTTCACATTACCAGGCTAATGTAACTCAAATCTGATTTTTTTTATTGTCTTAATGTGACACAGATCTTCAGGGCTGTGTGGACACAGAAATCTGATCCTTTCAAATCAGATTTGAGTCACTTTCATATGTGGTTCCAGATACCCATCTGATTCATAGCCATGCAATATGAATGAGAATGGTCAAATTGGAATTAGTCTGTTTTCTTTTTGCTCATATGTATGAGCATTGGTGTCTTCATCCAGCAGCGGCAGCACAGTAAAAAATGGACGGGAAGGATGGGAAAAATGCCGATTTACTCGATATTTGGGGAAATGAATCAGTTCAAGCCAAACTGGAAGGGACTTGTTGAACTTATTAAAATCAAATGGTGATCTAAACAACTGACAAAGAAATGGTAAAAACATCCATTTTGTCAGGTTTAATACCATGAGCTGTCTCACAAATATACCATTTTTTCTTATTGGAGACACAGATGCAAAAACATATCAATGTGTGCTGTTAAGGAGGACAGATGGATTCTCAGTACAGTTAGAAACAGGTCACTTGTAATTATGAATAGGTTCAACTGTTAAGAGAGGCAAATCTGATCTGAGCAAAAACTGTAATTGAACAATGAGGCTTGTAATGTAAATGTAACCTTATAGTTTTCGGTTATGCCAAATATGAACAAACTTTCTTTTCTTTATAAACAAGCTGACAATGAGTTATGTAGGGTCTAATGATGAAAAGAGATTTAACAATGTTCTGCTTTCACTCAACAAATACAGGCCTATGTGTTGTGGCACATTACTGCTGTGATCATCATTAATATTATCTGCCATTTATGACACAATAGCTCTTCTGTTGGTTTGTACCGTCAATCACATCCTACATCAATGAGTCCTGGCAGCCCAATGCTCTGCCAGCAGTTTGTGGTTTTTCCCTCCTTGGACCATTCTCAGGAGGTACCCACCATGGCGGACCATGAGCACCCCACAAGTCTTGCCGTTTCAGAGACACTCTGATCCAGTCATCCGGCCACAGCAATTTGGCCCTTGTCAAAGTCACTCCAGTCTTTATCCCTGCCCATTTCTTCTGCATTCAACATGTCGACTATGAGTACCAAATGTGAGCTTACTGTCTTATAGGGGTGGGTGATCTTGCTAAAAAAATCTTTATAACATACAATCACAATCCACGATCTGAATTCATATCTTTCTTTCCAATTTTGAAATGTGCTGTCAAGAATATTCAGACTGGAACAAGCCTAAGGACTAACCTCTTAGCACCATTTAAAACACAATATTACATTAAAAGACACTGCTTTCAAAATGGTAATTAAATCCTGAGTTAAACTTTATTTTAAATATTGAACAAAGTTGTGTCAGATGCTTCCATTTACAGTCTTTATATAGATCTGTCGTATTACCTCTGGATGTGCCAACCGTGGCCTGACAAAGTTTACAAAGTTTTCGCTTTGTGTAATATCTGACTGTGCATGCCCCGATTTGTTCCTTGCCTGACGGTGCCTGATATGTACTACTTCACTTCACAACATTTTCACAACACATTCTATTAATATTTCTTTTCACTATATCAGGTTCATTTTATGGATTCCTCGTGAGTGATCTCCACCAGCCCAGAATAGGTTATTAAGCCAGATATTCTGCTTTTAGATACTTTGCGTTCTCTGTCTGTTTAATGAAAATTCTGCATAGGACCTGCACTTATGTCTCAGTTTGTGTTTATAGGACTCAATAGGTACCCCAGTCATGGTTGGGTAACCGTTTATATTCCTGTAGTTCAGAGGGGACCAAAGCTATTGGAAAATAAACTACTATTTCAGATATGGGATATTTAGGTAATAATGTTGATCAAAAGACTACAAACTTCGGCAGTGAACACTTAAATATACAAGCAAAGAAACAGATTTTTTTTAGTCAGTGGATTCAATAAAGTGACCACTGTAGTTTGCTGTAAATATAAACTATGTAGTTTGCTGTAAAATGGTAGGATGAACAGATCGGGCAGTGCCAGAAAATATAATGCTGTGCACGTATGCTTGGAATTGTTGTACATGCACAAACGTGCGAGGTACAAATCGAGCAGATGGTACGAATCGGGTAGTTGCATGTCGGATCACAAGCCAAAACAGAATGACTTCCTACTAGACGCTGTGTTGACTGGCCAAATTATATCATGTGTCTCTGTCACAGGTTCTCTTTCAGACATGAAAATTCAAAGTGAGCTACTGGCATGGCAGATAATGTGGTATGGATTGGGTAGTGATGCGTTACTACTGGTAATCAAAGTATTATATGAAGTTTGGAAATATTAGTAGGAGAACATAAAAGATCACAGTTTTTACAATTCGCATGAAAAGCAGATTGTGGACGTCTTCAAGATCAATCACAATATAAAATCATCATATTGCTCACCCCAGCTATGTAATACATCCCAGACTTCAAAGACACCATTTTCACCACAGTCAACAAAATTCACTTCAAGTGGGGCATAGTCATAATGTTCTGGCACATCAGTGTGTATGCAACATAGGCACGCATACCTTGATGGGGCCATTATTGCGCTCAGGAGCAGGCTGGGATTTAATAAAGCGCTTCAGGTATCCAGCAAAATAATCCTCCAGGAAGCGCTCGAGTGCCTTTCCATCACGACTGAACACAGACACAAACATGGGCATAAACACGAGCACTGCATCGAAGAAACAGACGTGATAAAATCTGTAAAGTCAACATAATATTGAGGTACACAGGGAAAATCATCTACAATCACATTTATTCATTTGTTACTATGTTTAAAATATTATAGCCAATACAGAAACATACTGCACACTAGTCTCCTCAATACTCACGTGAACTCCTCACGCATGGTATACTTATGTCCCTCCCGTGTCCTGATGGTGACAACAGGCGGCCCCCCACTGTCTGACAGGCCCAGGCCAAACTCCTGCTCTAGCTCTTTCCAGAACTCTCTCCTGTCGGCCACTGCAAAGCTAAGGCTCCGAGACTGGAACTGAGATGCCACTTTCAGCACTCTAACAGAGGCAGAGCATAAACGAGAGCTTCAGCATCAGCAAGGAGAGAAAGAACAGCTTAGCATCAATATATTGTCTATCTGCTGAAATTTTAAGAGGCAGCAGGAAATACTATATCCTTTTTGTCCAGATACAAAAGCCCTTTGACTTACTAGTACATACAAGGTGTACCATGTCTTATGCCGTGCATATTTTAAATATAAGATTCAAACAACTGCAAACCCTTATGGATGAGTGGCTATTGAAAACAAATGTATCGACAATAAATATAGCAAATGAAGACAGTTCAGTTGAATGGTGGCTGTGTAACTGCAACCCCCAAATTTGAGCTTTTATATAATTCAATTCAATTTACTTTTGTACAGCGACATAGTGCCTTTCATAACAGTTACCCCAAGGTGCTTTACATGGGTGAGTTATAAAATCACTGAGAACAATTCAATATTTTATATTATTATTTAACATTATTATTTTATATTATTCATATTATATAATAAATAAATGCTCCATAATGAAAATAATTAAATTTCTTATTTTCAATATGACTGGATTCCCATTACATACACTTCAGATTTTGAGATTCTGTGTACCTGGCATAATGACATGTGCACTCTTAAGACAGCACTTGATAAACACTGCCCGGCCAAAAAAAAGTCGCTGTTTGAATTTATATCAGCAAATAATTAAAAGCCAATGACTGGATCATTATTACAGCTCAGCAACATTATGCAGCAATAAAGTAAAGTCAGCTGGGTACCTGAATCTACTGAATGGCCAGGTTACACCTCCATCCAATATCAATGGATTTTTTTCTTCCCTGTTTGCATGGGCATATTCCAGGACAAGAATGCCAAGATTTTATGGGTTCGAACTGTCAAAGTGAGGTTCAGGGAGCATGAGGAATCATTTTCACGCATGACTTGGTCACCACAGAATTGTGACCTTGACCTCATTGAAGGTCTTTGGGATGTGATAAAGGAGGCTTTATGGAGTGGTTAAACTCACTTGTCAATACAGGATCTCGGTGAGAAATGAATGCAAATCTGGATGAAAATAAAGGGTGAGATGTTGCATAAGCCTGTAGAGACAATGTCATGACAAATGTGTGCCATAATCAAAGCTAAAGGCGTCCAACGAAAAATTCAAAAGGCGACTCTTTTTTTTGGCCGGGCAGTCATATCTGGTGTACATGGTGTAGCTCAATCTAGAAATATAATCTGTCTACTACCCAATGAAAATAGTATGCAAGAATGTCCATGTAAGCAGGTCTCTCTCTCTCTCTCTCTCTCTCACACACACACACACACACACACACACACACACACACAGGGTGCTCACCTGTTCCTCCAGTACTTGGATCCCTTAGGATCCCGCACATAATCCAGATCATAGAAAGCGGTCAGCAAGTCTCGCCCCTTCAGTTTATCTCTGTTATCCTGGGTCACATGAGGGCAAATTCCAAAGCTGCAGGCAGAAGGGGGAAAATTGTACTAATGTCTGTAGAAATCTAAAGCGCTCAGGCATGAGATGGAGACAGACATGCCCACCCTTCACTGAAGTATGAATGGATGGATAGAAAACAGAAAAAGGTAAACCATATCGCAAAAGAATAGCAGAGAAACATAGACACACGCACCCAGTCACTCACACACACGCACTCACATGTTGTCCTTGATGAACTTGCGTAGTCCAGAGATATTAATAGGACCATCATACTTTTCTATGCTTGTCTCAAATGTGCTGTGGAGCCGTGGTGGTCGGAAGAGCAGAACAGTCCTGCAAGACAGAAGCCAAGAATTAGGGAAGGCTGAGCGACAAGAAGAAGCCAGAGAAGGGAAAGCTGAGTGACAACGCTCTGGGAAGGAGTCCCCATTCGCTCCATTATCCAGCTTCCTTTTAGCTAGTAATAACAGTTGATACTTTTTATTGATCCCCTTGGGAAAATTCTCTTTACTCCTCCCCCAACTTGCTCTCTGTAGGTAAGAGCAAGCTGGCTGTGAAGGGCAGCCACATATAGCAGCGCCCAGGGAGCTGGGAATTAAGGGCCTTGCTGAAGGACCTGCAGACATGCTGAGGCTGGGCTCGAACTGGCGATCTTCTGAGCACAGGCACAGAGACGTAGCCCACTGAGCAACATGCCAATAATAGTATTGCTTAGTATTGCAATACTATGACCTAAAAGCATTGTGGTACAAAGCATGAACACGGCATCACGTTTCTAATTAAAAGTACAGCATTACACTTCTATTTAGCATGGTTTACACAAGGTTTCCATGAATTTGTAATAGTAGCTGCAGAACTTCATAATGATAGCATAATGAAAGCAGAGCTGCAATATCAGGACAGATGCAGCTGAAGCACTCCAGGGATTTCAAGCAGCAACTTTCTTAAGCCCAGTGTTCCAGCGCCCCCTGCCCCAGACGCACAGGCTGGCCCTCAATGCCCCCTCACTCTGTGTGCAGGTCGTGCATGACGCCCAACTCAGCCTTCGTTGTGTGGGCAAAGCGGTAGCTCTCCCTCAGGGTGGCGGCAGCCTTCAGGAATTCCGCTAGCTGTGTAGAGCCGTGCCCAGGAAAGAAGCCTATTGGGGAGGCAGAAAGGTGATTTGCCTTATTACACTGCTGTCACTATGTCAGCGGTACAGGTAAACGTACAAAAAAAAAAAAAACAATTCTAACATGCCCATCTCTCATTCATTTCAGTGAATAGAAATTATTCAAAGTTTGGGAACATTTCAACTTGATTAAAAGAAAAAATTGTACAATGCAAAACTGAACATGCACTATGGGAGTTCTCAAGTTGAAATGCTGCCTGACGTCGTTATCTACCATTCAGCTCTTCCTTTCACTTCATTCAAGTGAGTTATCAGGTTAAAACACGGCTGAACACAGTCCCTCCATAAACCACGAAACTTGACTGCTAGCAGGCTTGCGCCAACAGCTTACTGTGACAACTATAAACAAGGACAGTGTATATTGCCTTTTTCTCTATATATTTTGAAATGTGATTTTTATGCATTCTGGACTTGTAGATGACAAACATTGGAGATGAGCGGCAGACTTTGGTCTGAGTTATATTTTATGTGCACAGTTTATTATTACTTTCAATATATAAAAGTTATAGGTTGCAGCTGCCCTGATTTTACCCTGACCGTAGCCAATTTTCTCTATTCGGAAACTTAACAAATGTAAACTGTTGTCAGTAAACCAGAGTCTCATAGACATAGGAGGGTGCCTCAACCATGTTTACCTGAGCAGGCAAAGATTTTTACTTGCAGCATTTTGAAAATGTCAAATAAACAAATTGAGAAAGGTGTCAGTTGAAGAACTGGTGAGTGTAAAGCAATGTAAAGGACATTAATAAAGTGTGGAGAACACGACGGAGACCAATGACTCTCTGTGTGCGGTACCTCCCATGATGTTATGCGCCCTGTGTAGGACTGTTCATCACTTTTGTATTTGTGTTCTCCCTGATATTAATCATCAGAGTCATAATTACCCAAAACAAGCAGACTGGTGACATAGAATATATGGTATAATATATTAGGTGTTAGATATCAGGCAGATAAAAGGGCAGAAATAAGAAGAGATGAGAGAACAGCGGGTGACATCTCATGTGGAACTGGTAAAGCACTTCAAGTTGACATACTGTGCCTCATCATCACTGCCTCTTAACTAGACAACAATCTAAAAAAATGGTAAATTCTAAAATCAGCTTTTAGTTAGTGTCAGCTGTGATGATGTTCTGGCACCAAGTTGGTGGAATGAACTCCCCCTAGAAGTCCGAACAGCTGAGTCACTGAGTGTCTTCAAAAGATGACTTAAAACACACCTTTTCCAGAAATACCTGAATTAGCACTTCTGCCATTCCTTAACAAAAAAATAAATAAATAAATAAAAATGCACTTTTCCAACAGAGTATTAGATCGATGGTATTCATAGCTTTGGTTTTATTGAGCTAGTATTGGGAAAAAATCATTGTAGAGTCTTATGTAAGTCGCTCTGGCTAAGGGCGTCTGCCAAATGCTGTAAATGTAAATGTAAAATGAATGACCTCCTGGCTTCAGGTGTTAGAACAATATAAATGAACACTTACCCACTATGCTGGCATCAAAGTTATCAATGAAGGCATCCAGGTCAGCCTTGCTATGTAGGCTCACAGAGCTGGGTCCAACCTGCTTCTGCATATATTGCACGATGCCCTCTGCATGTGTAAACACTGGTCACACAACGATAATAGCAGCATACACACGCAATGCCACATTCACTTATGACAAAGGCCCACAGAAAGCCAATCACCTGCCGTGTGTGGTCCATTGTAGATAGCAGCTTCCTTCCCATTTCGGAATATTTTGAGAGTGGGGTACCCATTCACTCCAAAGCGTCCACACATTCCTGAGTTTGCTGAGCAATCCACCTGGTCAGAAATGGAAATATGTGGCATTATTGAGAAACACCACATCTCACTATCCATGCTGTGAACTAGGTACCATGTTTGCAGTACTTGTTTCCTTTATCCTGCTGTTTGTGAGCGCAACCACTGTGACTGATAGAATTTTCTGTCAATTGCGATTCTTCAGCTGTCATATGGTGAGTTTAGGGTTATGTTGTTTAATAGCCATCTTCATTGTCTGATTTGTGTGGTTAGGAAAGCTGGAGGCAGTCAATCAGAGGAAGAGTTTTTTTTGGCTGTGCTGTAATTGTGTTTCCAGGTGGGTGAGTAGTAGTGTTCTTGGCTATAATGAATTAATTTTCCTCCTTTTTCCTTGTATGATTCTGTGTTTTTTTTTTTTTGCTTATACTGTACAATAGTTTGTCAGTACACTTATCTATGAGATGAGCTTATAGATTTTCTCCTTTTTCCCTTTCATTCACACAAATTAACCTGGTCCTTAGACTGTAACGGTGCTACAAGTCTGATTTGATAATATAACAAGAAATGTAATGATTTGAAAAATACCTAAACTACTTCTAGAAGTATCTTTTCTACATGGAAATCCTGTAAAGCACAGGAGAAATTATTTTTAAGTGATCTAGAAAGACATTTTATAGGCATGGTTTATCATAAATACATAGGCTTACAGCACTTAGGCGGACGTTTTTTGCTGCCTTGCCAGAATTTGATACCATACCAGAAATTTTCAGTTATAGGTGATACACACAGTGATACAGCACAGTGATACAGCATGTTGCTGCACCCACCCCATGACAATCCACCTCAGGGATGAGAACGCAATTGTAGCTCTGCAGTGGGTGATACCGCAAAACCACACTAGTGTGAATGGAGGTATACCAGTCATTTTTGTCTACTTTGTCAAAATATCCTACCCATAGATTTGAAATTATATTTGTATAAGGATTTATATTATCAAAATAAAACTTTCCGATACTTTAAATGGGGGTACCAAGTTCTTACATGTAGTTTTATGCTGCCAGAAACTGCTACCCGTAGTTTTCAGTGGGGTAACAGTTTTTTTTATAAGGAAGTTCAATGTGAGGGTAAGAATGTAATGTAAAACCATCCATCCATCCATCGTACAACCCGCTTATCCTACTGGGTCCGGAGCCTATCCCAGAAGCAATGGGCACAAGGCAGGGAACAACCCTGGATGGGGGGCCAGCCCATCACAGGGCACACTCACACACCATTCACTCACACATGCACACCTAAGGGCAATGTAGCAACGCCAATTAGCCGCAGCATGTCTTTGGACTGTGGGAGGAAACCGGAGTACCCAGAGGAAACCCCACGACGACACAGGGAGAACATGCAAACTCCACACACATGTGACCCAGGCAAAGACTCAAACCCAGGTCCCAAAGGTGCGAGGCAACAGTGCTAACCACCATGCCACCCTGCAATGTAAAACTGTCCTCTTAATTGGCAAAGTAGTTATATAATTAACTTCTTAAGCTCGGGGTATTTCTGCTGAATTTTACATTCAGTTTCAAGACTTACTGTACAAAATATACAAGGATTAACTTCACAATAGTGATGATGTATCAAAAAGAGACACTGAACTTACTAAATTAATTATTTGGCCAAAATAATATGCATATATTTGGAAAAAAGTGATTTAAAAAAATGCCTATTTTTTTCTCCTGAAAATCAAGCTTAATATCATATCAGTAGCATAAATATGTAGCTGAATGGCTTTAAATGAGTCATTACAGACCATTACTTTCTGTAAAGAACAAGTAAAAATGCATTGTCAGAATATGCTTACATTCATTTTATGTTAGTGGCATTTAGTAATGATTAGGAAAGTTATTGCTTTCTTTAAAACAAAATATACTGTATATATCAGGTAATAAAAAGTGAAGACGGAGACCTCCCAAAACACAATGTAGGTCTAATGCTTTTGTATCAAACAAGTTCAGTTCCAGGTAAAACAGAAACAGTTTAGAAACAGTTTAGTTGTTATTTAAATTAAATATTACTTCAATTAAAGCAAAGATCACAATATAAAACAATCTCAACAAGAAAAACAAATACACATGTATCATCAAGTTTAATGGTAAAACCTGGTCCCATATTTAAAGAATTCAGAATCCGTAAAATTAGAATAACAATAACATAATAATAATCACAGCAATCTGGTTTTACACCCAAGTCATCTACCATTGACTGCATCCTGGCACTAAGGGTTCTCATCGAGTACAAATGCAAATATTGGCAAAGTCTCTTTGCAGCCTTTGTTGATATTTTTAAAATGTTCGACTTAGTTGATCAAGCTGCCCTGTGGGACATCCTGACACTTTGAGGGATCATGGGTATCATGACTGGATTGTACATTGGTACTGTGAGTCTTGTGCAGAATGGAGGGAGAACCTCTGCATTCTTCCCAGTTGATTCTGTGATTCATCAGAGGTGTGTTCTTGCTCCTACTCTGTTCAATGCTTGCATGGACTGTGTGCTGAGCAGGGTCGTGGGGTTCAGCGGCAGTGGGGCATCTGTTGGTGAGGAAAGATTCACTGATCTTAACTTTGCCAATGATGCTGTAATTTTCGCAGAATCAATGGAGGCTCCGATCGGGGCTCACTAGAAAAGGAGCGAGGAGTCTAAGTCTGGGCTTTGTGAGTGTCCTGGATAAAACCCAAGATCCAGGATTTTAATGACCCCTTGGGCACAGCCATCAGCAGTGCATCTTTCTGCAGGGATAATATTGACCATGTTGAAATGTTCACTTACCTCAGCAGCAATATTCATGTCTCTGGTGATTCTTCCTATTAGGTCAGTAGACGGACTGGGAGAGCATTGGGGGGGGGGGGGTCATGAGGTCACTGGAAAAGGAATGTGTGGTGCTCCCAACATTTTTGTAAGAGGACAAGAGTCCAAGTCTTTAGAGTCCTCATGCTCCCTGTTTTGCTGTATGGCTGCGAGACATGGATGATATCCAGTGACCTGAGATGAAGACTGGACTCCTTTAGTACCGTGTCTCTTCGGAGAACCACTGGTTTGACTGGTGATCAAGCAGTTGCTCACGGGGTTCTGAATGAGGCACATTACCTGCATTGTGACGGAGCATCAGTTACAGCATTATGACACTACAGCCATGAGGCTCGTTTCCCTGAGAGTCATCCAGCTCGCAGGATCGTTATTGCTGAGGATCTGAGTAGCTGGACCAGGCCAAGGGGACGCCCATGTAGATGTCCATTTCCAGGGGGTGCGACTCGACTGCATGTCAGCCTGGGGGAGGTCACCAACCAGGATTCCAAGGTGTTTCATCGTGTAGTGGGTGTAACAACGGGCTGTACTAATGCATGCTCCCCAACCTGACCTGACCTTGCTTCGTTTAATGCACATGATAAACACAAATATCAACAAACTATGAATAATGCCTGAGATAATCCACGTTAACAATCAAGGGTAGCTAAAAGCTTTCAGATCTTGTAGACATACACTCACCTAAAGGATTATTAGGAACACCTGTTGAATTTCTCATTAATGCAATTATATAATCAACCAATCACATGGCAGTTGCTTCAATGCATTTAGGGGTGTGGTCCTGGTCAAGACAATCTCCTGAACTCCAAACTGAATGTCAGAATGGGAAAGAAAGGTGATTTAAGCAATTTTGAGCGTGGCATGGTTGTTGGTGCCAGACGGGCCGGTCTGAGTATTTCACAATCTGCTCGGTTACTGGGATTTTCACGCACAACCATTTCTAGGGTTTACAAAGAATGGTGTGCAAAGGGAAAAACATCCAGTATGCGGCAGTCCTGTGGGCGAAAATGCCTTGTTGATGCTAGAGGTCAGAGGAGAATAGGCCAACTGATTCAAGCTGATAGAAGAGCAACTTTGACTGAAATAACCACTCGTTACAACCGAGGTATGCAGCAAAGCATTTGTGAAGCCACAACACGCACAACCTTGAGGCGGATGGGCTACAACAGCAGAAGACCCCACCGGGTACCACTCATCTCCACTACAAATAGGAAAAAGAGGCTACAATTTGCACGAGCTCACCAAAATTGGACAGTTGAAGACTAGAAAAATGTTGCCTGGTCTGATGAGTCTCGATTTCTGTTGAGACATTCAAAGGGACATTCAAATAGTCAGAATTTGGCGTAAACAGAATGAGAACATGGATCCATCATGCCTTGTTACCACTGTGCAGGCTGGTGGTGGTGGTGTAATGGTGTGGGGGATGTTTTCTTGGCACACTTTAGGCCCCTTAGTGCCAATTGGGCATCGTTTAAATGCCACGGCCTACCTGAGCATTGTTTCTGACCATGTCCATCCCTTTATGACCACCATGTACCCATCCTCTGATGGCTACTTCCAGCAGGATAATGCACCATGTCACAAAGCTCGAATCATTTCAAATTGGTTTCTTGAACATGCCAATGAGTTCACTGTACTAAAATGGCCCCCACAGTCACCAGATCTCAACCCAATAGAGCATCTTTGGGATGTGGTGGAACGGGAGCTTCGTGCCCTGGATGTGCATCCCACAAATCTCCATCAACTGCAAGATGCTAGGGCTAACTTTTCTAAAGAATGCTTTCAGCACCTTGTTGAATCAATGCCACGTAGAATTAAGGCAGTTCTGAAGGCGAAAGGGGGTCAAACACCGTATTAGTATGGTGTTCCTAATAATCCTTTAGGTGAGTGTATAATGCTTGATTTACACATGGTCTGTAACTGATTGAAGCAGTTTTTGTCAGATAGGAGAAAAGGGTAGAATACCAAACCAATTCTTAATGTTCGTACATACAGTCATACCGTACTATTCGGGAGACCGAAGCACCTTGAGTTATAGAAACACAAGGTCGTCAGAAGCCGTACTGTAAGGTACATACACGGTGGGAGATTTATACACAGTTAAGGACACGCGAGGATCGGACAGGGCTCACATAAGATATGGGCAAACATACACGCCACAATCGGGAAATACATTAATAACAGTACAACAAGGGGCAATTCCCCGCGAGCATGCCGGGATATGATAATCCCCGCTGGCGATACAATACTATTAACTAATAGCCTACTGGAAAGCACGAGGTTCCTAATTACAACAAAAAAAAAATACGGATATAAACAATTATTACCTCTGCTAAAGTGACAGTCCCCTTCAGGCGCGTTGCTGCATTTTCATACTCAGGAGCTAATTTCTGACATTTTTTGCACCTGGCAAACAAACGATGACCGGCTGTTATTACGATGAACAGTAATACACACCACAAATTTTAATCGCAGCTTTCTAGTCACTTACCATTTATTAATACGTACCCAAAACACAATCGCATTTATCCATTTCCAAATTAAAACTAACCAGAAATTCAGCGTGCAGCCATAATTCGTGTCTCCAGCGCATGCATAATCCACTTTCATGTATTTTTTTCCCAATCTAACATACCAGCCCTAAACCGCCAATCCCCCGAAACAACGTAAAATCCACCTTACTGGTAATTTTATGTCATAACACCTGGATATCGACTACACAGAACATGCCGGCATTTAAAAAATAATTGTTATATGCATATTTTTCCCTTACCAAGGGGCAAAGAATTTCACCAGCATCATATCCTGCTCGGACACCCAGTAGTCGAAGTCGGTGTTTTGGAGCTGCAGTACGTCTATACCAAGGCCCATAGGGCTCAGGATGAGCAGGGCGATCAGAGCGGACGAAACGTCAGCCATATCTGCTTGGGAAGGGGAGCCACGCTTTACTAAAGCACGGTGCGCAAAGCGTGCTGAAAGGCGCCCTCCTATTGGTCAAGACGCCGTTCCATTCTGTTAGCGTGCACCGTCGCTCCTTCATTGCAGCGGCCACTGATGGAGACCTTGCTAATATGACAACTGTACACTCTTTGCTTTGTACCATGACACGCGTAATATTTTTAATGCAGGTTTCATATTAGCAGTCTTCTTCCATTTAGGAATTATATACAATCACATACATATATACAAAAATAAATTATATTCAGCGTCTACTTAGTGATTTACAGTAAAGTAATATATACAATGTTTTCTTGATAACTGAGATAACTTACAACTGCACAATTCCTTGTTAGTCTTCTTCACTTGGGTTACTCATTTGGGTTTTTTTTGGTTGAAACTCCAATTTTTCACCTGCATTTTTTCACTTGACCAGTAATTATGGAGAACCAGGTACAATTAATACAAGGTTTATGATTGCATGCTATTTCCATTGTTAAAATCATTGTTCAGTTACTTTCATGTACACCCCAAATTCTTTTTAATATTGATAATGAAATCAAATGAACAACAAGAAGGCTTCTCGTGTTCATGACTGTTTAGAACTGAGTGTTCAGATGTTCTCTAGTGGTAGAGTCCAGCCACACCTCTGATGCAGTATCTGGATTTCAAAACTGGGCAGTCGGCCCAAATGCGCAGAGCAACATCCTCCCTGAGTACCAAGTGTCTTAAGAGTCCTCCGTGGGCTTGTCTTTGCCTTTGCTCAGTCAGGCTCCTTCTGTGGCCTTTCTTCAGTAGTAGGCTGGTTCTCTGAGCAAGCCAGTTTGGATATGGCATGGAAAAGGTGCAGGAGATTGCGGAAGCGCTTAGCAACCTGAAGAATGGAGAGGAGTGAGCAGCAATACTTACAACATAGGGAGAGGTACATTCAGGACAGGACACCAGGCTATACAAGTATTAGTCATCCGTCGCTTAACGACTGGGATACATTCTAAGAAATGTGCCATTAGTCGATTTCATCGTTGTGCAAACATCAGAGTGTACTTACACAAATCTATAACCTACTACACAGCTGGGCTATATGGTGTAGTCTAAATAACAATAAAAACTATAGTAAAATACTCAGGTCTATAGCCCCCACTGAAAGGACCTAATGATGCCCATGGTAAATACATAAACCAGTAACAGTTATCATATCAAGTACTGAACATAATTGTATGTGCTATACTATTGTACAGCTGGCAGTGCAGTACGTCTGTTTACACCAGCATCACCACAACCACTTATGTAATGCGTTGGGTTATGATGGCTATGACATCATAAGGTGACAGGAATTTTTCAACTCCGTTATAATTTTATGGGACCACCATCATATACACTCACCTAAAGGATTATTAGGAACACCATACTAATACGGTGTTTGACCCCCTTTCGCCTTCAGAACTGCCTTAATTCTACGTGGCATTGATTCAACAAGGTGCTGAAAGCATTCTTTAGAAATGTTGGCTCATATTGATAGGATAGCATCTTGCAGTTGATGGAGATTTGTGGGATGCACATCCAGGGCATGAAGCTCCTGTTCCACCACATCCCAAAGATGCTCTATTGGGTTGAGATCAGGTGACTGTGGGGGCCATTTTAGTAGTGAACTCATTGTCATGTTCAAAAAACCAATTTGAAATGATTCGAGCTTTATGACATGGTGCATTATCCTGCTGGAAGTATCCATCAGAGGATGGGTACATGGTGGTCATAAAGGGATGGACATGGTCAGAAACAATGCTCAGGTAGGCCGTGGCATTTAAACAATGCCCAATTGGCACTAAGGGGCCTAAAGTGTGCCAAGAAAACATCCCCCACACCATTACACCACCACCACCAGCCTGCACAGTGGTAACAAGGCATGATGGATCCATGTTGTCATTCTGTTTACGCCAAATTCTGACTCTACCATTTGAATGTCTCAACAGAAATCGAGACTCATCAGATCAGGCAACACTTTTCCAGTCTTCAACTGTCCAATTTTGGTGAGCTCGCGCAAATTGTAGCCTCTTTTTCCTATTTGTATTGGAAATGAGTGGTACCCGGTGGGGTCTTCTGCTGTTGTAGCCCATCCGCCTCAAGGTTGTGCGTGTTGTGGCTTCACAAATGCTTTGCTGCATACCTCGGTTGTAACGAGTGGTTATTTCAGTCAAAGTTGCTCTTCTATCAGCTTGAATCAGTCGGCCCATTCTCCTCTGACCTCTAGCATCAACAAGGCATTTTTGCCAACAGGACTGCCGCATACTGGATGTTTTTCCCTTTGCACACCATTCTTTGTAAACCCTAGAAATGGTTGTGCGTGAAAATCCCAGTAACTGAGCAGATTGTGAAATACTCAGACCGGCCCGTCTGGCACCAACAACCATGCCACGCTCAAAATTGCTTAAATCACCTTTCTTTCCCATTCTGACATTCAGTTTGGAGTTCAGGAGATTGTCTTGACCAGGACCACACCCCTAAATGTATTGAAGCAACTGCCATGTGATTGGTTGATTAGATAATTGCATTAATGAGAAATTGAACAGGTGTTCCTAATAATCCTTTAGGTGAGTGTATGAAGACCGTTGTTGATGAAATGCCGTTATGCAACAGCTCCTTCTACCCATTTCATTGTAAACAGAATACAAGATAATTAAAATGAAATAGCATTCTATTAAAACATTGATAAAAAAATGATGACATGACACAATATAATTTCAACGTATTCTGTCTGATGAAAGAATATCTTTTTACCTCACTGGCTGATTTATTGCCCAGCTGAGCTGAGAGTGCTTGAAAAGTGTTCCAGTTGGCTCCTTGCTTTTGACAAGTGAGTAAAATCAAACGGTCGGTTTCCCTGATGGACAAAGACACGTCATATAGTGCTTCATTATATGCATACAATGCCATGTTTCATTTAATAGACAGCAGTGTCCCAGATGAGAGCTACCATGGCAATATTCACTACTTCTCTTCCATCTGCATTTCTAGTTATTTTGCCCTGCAGCTGGAAGTTCAGTACATAACTGAGCAATTTTCTTGAAAAAAAAAAAAAAACACTCTCCTGGGTCAGATGGTACCACATATCAAGTTAATCATATGGCTTGAGTGTCAGAAGATATCTCAGAAATTTTCAATGTACTTCCATAATGACAGCATTTTACTAATATACATTTACTTAACCCCATTATGTCTTATGTTTAAATAATTTTCATGCATAACCTTTAATTTATTCTTAATCAGAAGATCTGAAAATTCCCTACAGGTAGATACTAGTTTGGCTTACCTTGTCCACACAATGACTTTCTCACCACTTGGTGTGAGGGAAATGTTTTTAGCAGGAAGTACAGGATCTGCGAGTGGGCTGCTGTGGGCCTGCTTGGGACCTGGGGGGTTCTCACTCTCTCCTCTGCCCTCGCTGACTTTTCCATCCACTTGCTCCATTCGCTCCTCCTCCTTGTTTTTTTCTGTGTGTTGGAGGACTCTGTCTTTAGGATCAATATTTCATACTTAATTTGATAAATGCCTATGTTATATTTTAGGGCTGAGCAATGTGTGATATATACCAGCATCATATGTTATGCACATGCAATTTTCATATCGCAAGGATTGTGATAGTCAGCTGGGTTGAGATCAGACTTACTCATACCTACATACCAGATATTATAGTGTGGTGGGTCTAAGTTTCACTAAATCATTCTTACTTTGTCATAGAAAACAAAACTTAGCAAGCATTGCAATTTTAACGATTGTTCGCAGCTTTTCAAGATTATCTAGTATGTTTAAAAAATCAGTTTAAAATTCACCTCCACTACTTCTGCATGAACACTACATGTGTTCTCTGAGTGAATCAATCATTTTCATCCTTGCTGTTTAAATCACTCATAGATGGGTTGGCAAGAAATTTATTTTTGCTTTATAAATATCCCAGTATTTATTACAACAAAATCACATCAAGATATTTGTATTTTTCCAATATCATGCAGCCCTAGTATATTATAGCATTTTTTTTCTTCCATGCTATCCAGGTCTTCTGGTTCTTCTCACCAGATCACAATTAAAGCTTGGGTCTCATAATTTGTCCACAAATATATTATAATTACTTTCTTTTATCGTTGTTTTTCTGAGATGGTAATTTTTTTCAAGACAGCAGTTGCACTGTGTTTCAGAGGCAGGCTATTTGATAACCAATCAATAATGAAGCACTCCCCTGCTTTAGTACTTTGGGTACTGGAACTTTTGGTACTGGTACTTAAGGGAAAAGGAAAAGTACCGAAAGTACCCATACCAAAAGTATGGTACCTGGTGCAGTGGAAAAGCTCCCTTAGAGCCATGTGTGTATCCAACCAGTTCCCAAAGAGTGAAATGGTATCTGTAATTGTAGAGTATGAATAAGTTTGCTTATTGGATGGATTTCTTCACCAGTCAACCCACACTGAAGTGCACTTTGTTCTAACCTCTCTCACCCTTGAGCTCTGTGCCCCACTTTCCTTCTCCTGGGTGAGTATGGGCTGGAGGGGCCTTTGTTGGGATGGATGTGATATAATGACTGTTCACCACCCTGGAAGACTTTTGACAGAGAAGCTATGTTATTGCTATGACATTACACATTTCAGTTTTTAATTGGGATCATTCAACACTGTCATCATAAAATTACTCCTACCCTTCCTGGAATAAAAAAAAAGACAGCTTTTAACACTGATGGCTTTTCTTTTAACTTTGTTATTACGGGTGTCAGTGCCCTTGTAAATAAACCATTAAGTAAACACTTTCCTTTGTATTTTAGTGACTATACTCTAGACAGAGTCATAGTAGCAACAGAAGCTCCAAGTAGTTCTGTCATACCACCAATAGAGGCATAGATAATTAACTTGAATATGAAGTAACATGTACTCATTAAATCGTAGTATGAAAAACATGAGGCAGTAAAGGTGTGCCTCATTGACACAACTCCAAACCTTGTTTTTCCTGTGGATGCTGAGTTTCTCCATGTTACTCCTTGATATTACAGGTGAAAGCTTGAAAAATCCCTTTGTTCCCTCCAGGTTCAAGTGTTCAGTGGCCTCCTCAGGCTGGCTCTGGTGTGAGGGGCTTGGATGGTGCTTATTAAAAAACATCCAGAATTCTTTCTGCAGACAAGGGCAGCCTTTTAAATGCTTGGAGATGTGTGCCTTCATCTATAGAGAGACCAGGAAAATAATTATATACACAAATGTATGTATGTGAATTTATATACATACATACATACACACACACACATGCACACGCACCTGTATTCATGTGTTTGTGGGGACCATCAATTCATTTCAATGGGGAAAAAATCTTTGGCTTCTGTATTCTTTTGATGGCACATTTCTTAGTCACAGATGTTTACAAAGTTGAGTTTCCCCCTTGTGGGGACCAAAAAATGGTCCCCACAATGTCAAAATGGTAAATGGACTGCATTTATATAGCGCTTTTCTACTCCTACAAGTACTCAAAGTGCTTTACAATACATGCCTCACATTCACCCATTCACACTCACATTCATACACCGGTGGCGAAGGCTGCCATGCAAGGCGCCAACCTGCACACCGGGAGCAATTTGGGGTTCAGTGTCTTGCTCAAGGACACTTTGACGGGGTCAGGAGGAACAGATTCTATCACATTGTGGGGACCAAATGTCTCCATAATGTAATACATACATGCCCATGCCCATACACACACACACACACACACACACACACACAAGTAGACTAAAAAATTTGATCGCGTTACACCGGTCTTATCCTCCCTTTATTGGCTACCAGTTAAGTCTCGGATTGACTATAAAATACTGCTATTACCCTATAAAGCACTGAATGGCCTTGCACCAGAATACCTTAGTGATCTGCTGACCTCATACAACCCTCCGCGCTTGCTTCGTTCTCAAGGCGCAGGATATCTCTTAGTAGAAATAGCTACGGCAGGCTGCAGAGCTTTCTCCTATAGAGCTCTCAGCTGTGGAATGGTCTTTCACCGGATGTGCGGGTTTCAGGCTCACTCTCAATATTCAAGTCTGGACTAAAAACGCACCCGTTTAGTTTAGCTTATAGGGACACTAGTTCTAGCTCTAACTAACTCCTCACTCCCAGTCAAACCTAAAGTGTGAGGTGTAGAGCTGGGTGGGGATCGGTGCCATTGGCTTTGGATAAACTGAATTGTCAGTGCTGTCATTTCAGGGACTCCCCATGCCTGCATTCCCACTTGCCTCTCCCTCCTACTTATGCTGCCATAGCCATATCTGCCGGAGCTTGTACATTGCACTTACATATTGCACTCACCTAACTGTTAGCACTGCCTATAGTCTCCCCTACTTTGACTAATTGCACATTTTATTTCCCCTACACCTCCTGGGGGGTGCTGCCTGGAGACCTCAATATATCAAGATGTCCAGCACACCCTGCTACATGTGACGTCGCCACTACCAATGACATCCCTGCATCCAGCTCGCCGTTCTGCCTGTGTCATCTTCCATGTATGACCCGCTGCCTTACTTCTGGTTGCCTGGCGATTGGAGAGCTTGGCACCGGCTTGTCATCTCCCCCCTGCCCCCCAGTTGTCTCTCAAATTTTATGATTTGGACAGTATGACTTGGCACTTAGCCATCTCACCAATTTGACTCTCCCTGCCGGACCCAGGAGGATGGGCTCCCCCTTTGAGTCTGGTCCCTCCCAAGGTTTCTTCCTTCTAGGGAGTTTTTCCTTGCCACTGTCACCTATGGCTTACTCACTGGGGGCTTTGGGTGGGGATGCTGTAAAGCACTTTATGTAATGTTGTGATAATGCGCTATACAAAAATAAATTTGTTTGTTTGTGTTTGTAGTAGTAAGGTAGTAAGGAGCATGCACTGATTACAAACAACTTACAAACAACTTTGAAATGACTCATTACTAAATCTTTTTGCCGTTTAAAAACACATTTCATGTCTTCTTTGGAAAAAAATCACTGTTGTAATATTGTAATTGTTTTCCAATATTGTAAACAGCGACACCTAGAGGCCAGAAGGAATGGCCAGCTTGTCTGGTGAAGCCAGGGGAGGCAGAAGTTAAGCTTCCTCAAAATGGGTGGGTCTTCTCTAGTCATCTCATACAAATCAATGTAATAGTTTTTCAAAATATTTTTCATCTGCTAATCCTTTATTGGCTAACACATATGAAATGACATGACAAGGGTGGTATACCTGCTTTACGAATTAACAATCCTTAACTTCACATTGTGTTGGCACAATGAATGATTTTTGGTCCAATGAAAAAGTTTTTTCTCTTTCTCTAGCATTTCATTGTAGTGTAACAATGCTAGCGATCTAGATATCTATCTAAAATTTCATTGAGTGTTTAGTGTCCAATTTTGCCAAATAAATGTATGGGGCAAGGTGTTAGCTGAAATTAACAGCATGAATGAGCGACACGGCTAGGAGCAGTGCTTAGCGTTTTTTTTATTAATTTTAGTTTTTCTTTAGAGAGCATTAATGCAGAACTTCAAAAGGTTCTCAGCCACAACTAATGAAGATTAACTATGATGATAAGTAACTGTGATGATAGGTGTTGTTAAGTATACTGAAGGTGAATGAGTCATGGAGAGCCCCAACTCTCCTCTCTGTACCTCCTTTTGGCCTGTGCTGCTGAGCTTGTGGCTCCCCTGCAGGACAGCTAGCACCTCCTGGTAGCAAGAAGGTGCATCTCCAATGCTGCTCTCCAGCTGCTGCTCAAACTGATCAGAGGGGGCAGCAGTTGATATTAGAATACAGGACATCATTCAAGCCTGTTATCACTAATTACGTTATAGGCTGCTTGGGCATACAACAGCATTATTTTACTTTAATGCTGTTAAATGAAATAGGTTGACTCCTTGACAGCTATATGTTTGTTATGTACTATTTGCCTTGCTTGTATGTCACTTATATAAATAGAGAGATGGACAGATTTAGTGATAGGTGCTTTTTAGGCATGACCTGACCATTTGTACCAGGCCGCATTGATGGGCCTGCTCAGGCTGCAGGACGGTGGCTACGCCCACAGCATGGGCTACAGCGGCAAGAAGAGCTGCACTTCACCATGGCCTGTGCTGCTCTGCTCAGACTCTCCTAGGATATGCAGAAACTGTTCTAGCTTGCCTGGAATGTCCTGCAGGGCCACACATACCTTGGCAGGCAGCAGCAAGGCACAGCGCATTAAATAGTTCATATTCCATTCATCAGTGCTCTGTTACACTCCTTTTTGCATATATACTACATTTTGGGGCATGTCTGTGTTTGCATACAGCCACGATCGGCGCATGTGTACAGCAATGACATTCCACCTATCAACTTCTTTTGCATGAGTGCAGTCGACACACACTGCACAAAATATCCACTAGACCCAAAATTTGGGCTTCACATGCAGTCCATTTAGACAGGGGTACATATATTTTTAGAAATACTGCAATCCAACCTAATAATGCCCCCCCCCCCCCCCCCAACTGCCACCACCTCCATGAAAAAGTATTTCAAACAATCATGAAATCACAGAATATAAAAACCGATCCCTGAAGTGGATGTGTTACAGGAGCAGATGATGATAAATACTTGATAGTTACAACAGAAGACGACGACCCAGAAATTATTTAAATCTAAGCTGCAATATGAATTCCTCAATCTGTTTAACAGGAGCAGGGGCGGAGTGTCTTACCTGGTTAAGGCTGACTTGAGCTAAGGCCACATCTTTCCTCTCCATCAGGGGGGAGTTATCCACATAATCTTTTTCCCTGTCAAAGGTGTGGGCCAGGTCTGCTACCAGGGAATCCTCTCTAACTGGCAAGAGTACAGGCCCTCCCTCATTAAGCTCCACCTCTTCCTCCAGCTGGAAGTTCTGGTTAATAGAAGTAGTGATTGCGCAGGAAGTGCTGTGGGGACTGGAGGATTGTGGGTACTTGTCCTCCTGTAACCTGCTCTCCGAAGCTAGCCAGCTCAACTTGTCCATGGTCTCCTGTGAGGTACAGTAGCTTCATGAATACTATAGTGTTTCTGTAAACTTTATATAGACACACAGGTGAAACCAAAGCAGCATTAAAAAAAACACTTACATAATAAAGTACCCAGGCCTGTTTTTACCACATTTAAATAAAAAAAAACCCCCACTATTATTACAGTGATTAATTATGACTCTAGAGATTCATTATATAAGGGTCCACATAGGGAATATAAGCACCGTCACTGCACTGTCAATGAGGAATTCTAGAAATTATTCTGCAAAACATCGCTATCTTAGTCACATACACATCAGTAGTCACCATTCCTGTTTCTGGTTTTATGACTTAGGTATCCAGGTTTATCTAGCTGGTTAAATACCAGTAAATGTTTCATCAGAAGCACTTGACAATTAAGGTGATAAAATTATGTTATACATCTTCCTGGGCTTAAGCTAATATGTAGCAGAGCATGTGAGCGGAGTGGAGCGGAGCTTGAGCGAGGAGTTGAGCGTACAGAATTTGGTCAGAGCGCGGAGCGGTTTTTAAATTAATTTCGCTCCAATACCGCTCACACTACTCTGAGGCGTGCCCAAATCTATCCAGAATTCATCTGTATAATTATCAAGACTGTTACACAAATTGGCCGAGATGGAATTCACAAAGTATTTCACAAAGGAAACTGATAAGTCATACAAGTGTACTATTCTTATCAAACAAATAGATGACAATAATGTAGAGCAAGAACAACAATGTGGTGAAACTTTCAGTGAGTAAAGATTCACTTTGGAATCTAAAAAGGCCTTTCTCGGAAACATGAGTGTGTGCTACGCGAACACGCGGAGGCCAGAGCAAACCGTGAGCAAGTTTTATATGGTTGTAGCAAATAAAAGTATAAAAGCCTATAAAGCAAATATTGGTAATCAAATAAATTATTCAAAGTAGGTCTAATATGATTTTTTACATTCACGCAACGCTGTCAGTGAAATTTTATTTTATAGAGAGTCGCAGCAGCAGCATCAACAGAAAAAAAATTGAGGAATTTAAAACGTGGATGCTTAGCCTGCAAATTATTTAGGCTATTAAGCCCACTGATTCCTTTATTTTTATGCTTATTTTTGTGTGGAATGCCATTGCCAAACCTGTCCGTTGCTGCCTGTATGTTTTTAAAAAATAAATATTTTCTGTTCTGAGTGACAGTGTTGCCATTGCTTATGATATAAGGCTTCGGTTTAACGTGACATTTGTTAGGCACGCAGATTATTTATCTAGGGTGACCAGATAATCCATGTCAGGGAGGACACTTTGAGCTACTTCGGGTTTTACAAACTACTTTCAAATTGAAAGGCTCCTGTGCTCGGCTAAATAGTTCAGCTCTTCTTGTGCTTTGACTGGTTTGTTTCCTTGACTGAAAGACTCATCCAGCTGTTTCACATTAGCATTAGTGACACATGCATGATTATAGGAGACTGACCAATCAGCACACAGCAAGTGCTCAGTGCTCAAGTGAAATCCAGGTCCGTTTAATTGAAATGGTAATTTACAATTCCTGTCCTAGCTCAGAGTGTCCTCCCTGACACGGATTATCTGTTCACCCTAATTTATCCCTCTTTTAAACTGGAGCGAGCGTGGAGCGATTTGACTGGAGCGGGAGGAAATTTTAGTGGATCGAGGAGCGGTATTGATCGGGGTGGAGCCAACAGCCTCGTGAGCGAGGAGCGGAAATTCTCACTGCTCCACTCCGCTCACATGCTCTGATATGTAGGTCCATGCCATTGTCCAAAATCAAGGAATGAAATTACCTGGACAACTCTGATAAACAGGAAAACACAAACCTGCAACTCAGGCACAGAGAGCACAGACTTTTCTGAGGCTGAAGACATTGCCTCCTCATCTTCATCTTCTGGCTGATCTTCACAGTCCTCTATTTGACCATGGTTATGACCGCCCCTCCCACTCTGCCCATCCTCCTCTATCGTGTCCCGTGCACTGTTCTCTTTCCACTGCATTCCCTCCTGCTCCCTGGCTGTTTTTCTGTTTCTGTCACTGCCCCTCTGTCTTCTATTTTCTCGCCATTTTGCATCACTTGTCCTCTGCAAGGTGTCACTATGGCTGTCCAGACTGGAGTGTGGGCTCATGGATGATTCTGATAAAGCCAGCAGCAGACCTCCATAATCATGTCCGTCCTCCTCCTCTCTTATTTCCTTTTCATCCCATCCTTTGTCTTCCCAATGAGAAGAGTCTTTGGATGGAGACCCCGCAGTCAGTGACAATTTCCTGTAGCCCAGTATATCAGGGGTATGAGAGATCCCACGGTTTCTTGGACTGGCTGTTGCAGCTGAGATCCGGTGCTCCCTAGTACCCTGCAATGCTGAAATGTGCTGGACCTTTGCCTGATTCACAGCCTGCTTCAGGCCTATGGCTTCTGATGCCATGCTAGATCGGGGCCCAGATAAAATGTAGCAGTCCTGGGATGGAGGCCCTGGTGTACAGGGTCCTTCTGTGTAATCCACTCTGGCATCAGGAACATCTAGTACGTCAGTTTGACCCAAAAAGGCTGTGCAACTAGGCCAAATTCTGCCAGGAGAAGCCACAACCTCATCAGTGATTGAATGGGTGGGGCTGTTTTTGCTACACCTCTGTGCAGGAGTAGAAATGGCATGGACCGAATGAAGGCTGGGAGTCACTGGGAGTTCAGCCTTGTTGCACATGGGGACTGTGGAAGGGATTAGGTTTGGGTTTGACTGTAGGGTAGCAGCAGGAGAAACAAGTGGCAAGGGAGAGAAGAGCAGCGTTTGAGTAGGAAGACCTAGGCTGGAGGGACGGGTATTTTGGGGAACTGGGAATATTGGTCTAGGAAGCTTATAGGACTGGTCCAGGGAACCTGAAAAGCAAGACACTGGCTCCTGGATAAGCAAAGCAGACTCAGTCCCTGTCAATCTGCTGTCAGCAGGAGCAGAACTAATGATGGGGGCACTTACAGGTGTGACCAGACTGATGACAACAGCAGGAGAACCACTGACACAGCCCTGGCCAGGTGCCAAACCCAGCATTTCACTTCCACTGGATGCACAGACATTTCCCACAGTGGCTCTCCCTGTCAGATCAAACACATTCAGTGCTCCACTCACAGCCATAGTGAGGAACTGATGCTGAGGTTTAGGTGGGGCAGGCTGGATGGGGCACAATTTACGTTGGGGCATTTGCTGGACACGATCCTCTGCACAAGATGGCACTATTTGTCTTTCTGAGCTCAAGGTGGCACTGTTCACAGAAGCAGGGGCTGAAATTTGGCAGACACTAGCTTTAGGAATGGGGGCCGATTGTCGTAGGCATCTGAAGCCAGCAGGCCGTAGGGTGAGGGTCTCTGGGAGGGAAGGTGGATAGCGAGTACCACTAGGGAAAGTGTAAGAGCCCTTTCTTTGACTTTCCAGAGTTATGTCCTCAGCTGATCGGTGGTTGTACTCTTCTACTACTTTAAAGATGTGAGGCAAGCTCTTCTGTGAAAAGAGAGGAATAGTTCACACAGCACATACTGTAAGCATCTGATAGGTCTATAGCACATACTAGAAATGAGCACCTCAGCTGAATAGATAGACTACTCATGGAACTCTAATTAACCTCATTCTGAAGCACGCTTAAAATCCTCCATACCCTCAGCCACATGGGAAGCACCATCTCCTCTCTCTCCACTGGGGGGCACTGTTCTTCCGGTGTCACTCTGCTACAAGACAGCAACATACGTGGAACCTTCTTGTGCTGATAAAAGAACTTGAGATGAAAGAGAGAAAAGCAGGGTTCAGTTTGTGCCGAA
The DNA here is from genome assembly GCF_048594095.1 of Paramormyrops kingsleyae. Classification (NCBI taxonomy): domain Eukaryota; kingdom Metazoa; phylum Chordata; class Actinopteri; order Osteoglossiformes; family Mormyridae; genus Paramormyrops; species Paramormyrops kingsleyae. The sequence continues at coordinate 126,334 of NW_027326016.1, forward strand.
CAGACTTCACAAAGGAAAACCTTCACTACTAACTCTCAAGGGAAATGCTGTACTATACCGCAACACAGACATCTGATCATAGGAGAACCCACAAAAAAAGAAAGCAGTGATACCCAGGTGACACACCTTCACGATGTTGGCAGGGGAAGTAGGCTGGCACATGTCGTGGATGCGCCTGCGGATTTGTCTGGGAGATTTGGTGATGAGAAGATACTGGCACATGAGCTGGTAGGGGTTCACTGTCTCACTGAAGTTTCTCAGACTTTGCGCCAAGAGGCTTTTGGGAAGGAGGACAGAATGAGGGTCCCATAGCTCAGAATCAGTGCCTCACCCTTGGCCATGTGCACAAGAGCAACCACAGTGTATCTTCATGTTCTGTATGCAATACAGAGTGTGTGTGTGTGTGTGTGTGTCTATACAGTCATTGACAAAAGTCTCGTCACATAAGGACATAGTAACTTAAAAAGGCATATAACTTTATTTCTAATCAATCAATTGTTACAATGAATGGATCAATTTAATGCCAAGGGCGTTCACATTAATGACTGGGTGCAAAATGAAACAGTCAAAAAGTGTCCTGATGTTCACAGCTTGTTAAAGTCCATAACACCTGTTTTTGCAAGGACAAAAGTCTTGTCATGTCTTTTAATGATTCAAACAATCACAGATTAGAGTTTCACCTGTGACAAATATTGTAATTAACATAATCCCAGGTGTGTATAAAAAGAACCCTAAGAACACCAGACCTTCACTTGAAGTGCAACCTGACTTCTGACAACATGCCAAAGATTCAACCACAGACCAAGTCTGCTGCTGAGGTGGCAGACATCGTTAATGTATCCAAACATCAAGTGGAGAGGATTAAAAAAAAGATATGAAGAAACTGGTGATGTTCATGACAAGCCCAGGTCAGGCAGACCCCGTAAGACAACTCTTTGAGAGGACCGTTTGTTGCTTCGAAAGTCCAGGGCCAACCCTTTTTCGACTGCAGCAGAGCTACATCAGAACTGATCACCAGAAACCGCTGTGTCTACAAGAACAGTTTCTCGAATTCTCGCACGCAGTGGGCTCCATGGCCAAATTAGTGCTCAGAAACCAGCATTAACAAGAACACAACAAAAAAAAGCATGTTGAATTTGCCAAGGCCCACAGCTTGCAGCAAGGATGGACAGAGGCAAAGTGGCAGAAGGTTGATTTTTCTGACGAATCATCCATTGAACTACATACCAAATGCCGCAAATACTGCAGGAGACCTGTTGGAACCCGCATGAACTCAAAATTCACCCAGAAAACAGTCAAGTTTGGTGGAGGAAAAATCATGGTTTGGGGTTACATCCATGGGGGTGTTCGAGAGATCTGCAGAGTAGATGGAAACATCAACAGCCTGAAGTATCAAGATATTCTTGCTGCCCATTACATTCCAAACCATAAGAGAGGGCAAATTCTGCAGCAGGATGGTGCTCCTTCTCATACTTCAGCCTCCACATTGAAGTTCCTGAAACTGAAGAGGATCAAGGTGCTCCAGGATTGGCCAGCCCAGTCACCAGACATGAACATTATTCAGCATGTCTGGGGTAAGATGAAGGAGGAGGCTTGGAAGACGAAACCAAAGAATCTAGACGAACCCTGGGAGTCCTGCAAAACTGCTTTCTTTGCCATTCCAGATGACTTAATCAACAAGTTATTTCAGTCATTGCCAAGACGTATGGATGTGGTCCTCCAAGCTCATGGGAGTCATACACATTATTATTTTTTTTTCCAAGGCACCATGGCTTTATGTTCTGATGTTATTGTAGCATGTTTGTGTATTCTAAATGAAGTATATGTATAATTTCTACATTATTTTTGTATATGACAAGACTTTTGTCCAGGCAAAAGTTGACCTTTCTGTCCTAATTCCATGACAAAACTCAATGAATGATGCAAAGCTTTATTTTGGTATAATAAGCATAATCTAGAGGGCTTTGCCTTTTCTTATAAGCCATTTCTGATTCCAACTGATTAACTACAGGTCAAGTTATTATTTGTTGTTCCTACAACTTGGTTAAGCGACAAGATTTTTGTCAGGCACTGTATACACATAGCTGCTAAGGTGGTGTCCTAATTGTGGTACGCCCATTATAGTCTTAAAAACAAACAAAAAAAAACTGTGTCACATTGAACAAAAACATCAGCTTGGTAACTGAATATTACAGTGAATGTAATATCCATTTTTATTATCTTCCTTTCAGCAGTATTTATTCACAAACTCCCTGAACATGTACAGTGCCTTGCAAAAGTAATCATCCCCCTTGGTATTTTTCATGTTTTGTTGCCTCACAACTTGGAATTTAAATGTTTCTTAATCTTATTTTATGTGATGGATCTGCACAAAACAGTCTAAGTTGGTGAAGTGAAATGAGAAAAAAAATATATAAAAAAGAATAAAATAAAAATTAAAAAATTAAAATTGGCATGTGCATATGTATTCATGAAGCCCCTAAAAAGTCCTGGTACAACCAATTACCTTCAAAAGTCACATTATTAGTGAAATGAAGTCCACCTGTGTGCAATCTAAGTGTCACATGATTTGTCAGTATAAACACACCTTTTCTGAACACCACTAAGCAAGAGGCATCACACCATGAAGATCAAGGAGTTCTCCAAACAAGTCAGGGACAAAGTTACTGAGAAGTACAAGTCAAGGTTGGGTTATAAGAAAATATCCAAATCTTTGATGATCCCCTGGAACACCATTAAATCATCTTCAAATGGAAAGAACATGGTACCACAACAAACCTGCCAAGAGAGGGCCGCCCACCAAAACTCACAGACTAGGCAAGGAGGGCAAAAATCAGAGAGGACAGCACAGAGACCAAAGGTAACCCTGAAGGAGTTGCAGAGACTGGAGTATCTGTCCATAGGACCACAATAAGCCATACACTCCATAGAGCTGGGCTTTATGGAAGAGTGGCCAGAAAAAATAAGAAGGCACGTTTTGAGTTTGCCAAAAGGCATGTGGGCGGCTCCCCAAATGTATGGAGGAAGGTGCTCTGGTCAGATGCAGTGTTGTTTTTGTGAAAATATGTTCGTCAACGAACCTTTTTGACGTGACGGAGACGAGACGCAATGTAAATGCTGGTAATGTGACGATAACTATAACGAAATATACCATGTAATATTGTTGACGAATAAAAACGAGACTAAATTTGGTTTACAAAATAAAAACTATACTAAAATGTGTCTTCATTTTCGTTGATGCGTTATTATTATTATGCAGTATTTCTGTTTCCTGTGTCTCCCATTCGGGCGCACAGATGGAGGAGAAATGCGGCCACAAAATATTGGGAAAAAACACCACAAACCTTAAAACCTTAAAAGACATCTCAAGGCATTCCACAATGACACTGAGGTAAATAAAGACATTAACGTGACGTTACTTTCTATTTTAGAAAGCTCATGCCAACTGTGGTTAACATGTTATCGTTAGCAATAGATGTTAGCCTGCTTGCTTTAGATGTTTTGGAGAAAATTATATTTCTTAAGCATGGACACTTGGCGATCTGTACAAAACATCCTTTCTGATAAGATGTCTGATAAGAATACGTGGGTAAAGGGAACACTTTGAAGTTATGTAGGCATTTTAGCAAACTAAAGCTAAGTAGCAAACTGAGAATGAGCTCAGTTGTCTCGAATCCTGGCGATCTAAACTTTCAAGCTTTCATTACTGTGTGACTAGATATATGTCTAAAGGGGTAGTGTTTGAAACATTGAAAGCGTTTTTTGGAACATCATGCGTAGGTCTGGCTTGCCAGGCTAGTTAAAAATCCACGTAGAGGTATACGCTCTGGCTACAGCTCATGTAAATACCTGCTAACTGAAATAATGTTCTTGTGGAAAGGATGTTCGTGAATGATTCAGAGCATGATGCACTTTGATTGGCATCCCTTATGGTATTATGAGGCCTATTTTTTTTGTTAAACAATTGTAGCTGAAAATAAACAGTACAACCAATAGTTTCAGTCATTGAGGGCAAAATAGGCCTGATAGCAAGGATTTATGTTACTTAATATTTACAACAGTTCGATTTTCCAGAGGCTGCATCTGTCCTGACATTGTATCTATTCGTGTGCTAGATTCCAGAAACAGCTTCAGTGAAGCAAGTCCCGTGCAAGAAGATGGACATTATTTTATTTATTTATTTTATTTAAATTTGTGTGTACTTCTAAGTTCAAACATGTTTGGTTGGCGAAATAAATGTTATAAATTCAGTGTCTTCCGTGTCTGGAATGGATGTAGAGTATTCTTCAGTCTATAAGGTAACAATAATATAATAATAAGTTGTTTTAATTGTGAAATGCATTTGACTAAAAGAAAATTTAGTTTTTGTCTATTCTACTAGGTACTTGTACTATATTGACTAGGTAAAATAGAATTGCATTACTAAAATAAAGAGACTAAAATACAATTTTCATTGACTAAAACTAGACTAAAATGTCATCAGTTTTCGTTGACTAAAACTAGACTAAAATGTCATCAGTTTTTGTTGATTAAAACTAGACAAATAGTTATGGATAATTCTGACTAAAATGCTCAGACTTTTAGTCGACTGAAACTTGACTAGACTAAAATGAGTATGGACGTGACTAAGACTAATAATAACTAAAATGACAGCTTGACGCAAAGACTAGACTAAAACTGAAATTAAGACAGGCCGCCAAAAACAGATGAGACTAAAATTGAACTTTTCGGCCACCAAGGAAAATGCTATGTCTGGTGCAAACCTAACACATCCCACCACTCCCAGAACACCATCGCGACAGTGAAACATGGTGGTGGGAGCATCATACTGTGGGGATGCAGGGATTGGGTAAACTGGTCCGAGTCGAGGGAAAGATGGATGGTGCTAAACCATCTACAGCTACAGGGATATTCTACAGCAAAACCTGTGTCAGTCTGCCTGTGATTTGAGACTGGGACAGAGGTTCACCTTCCAGCAGCACAATGACCTGAAGCATACTGCTAAAGCAACACTCGAGTGGTTTAAGGGGAAACATTTAAATGTGTTGGAGTGGCCTAATCAAAGTCCTCAATCCAATTGAGAATCTGTCAGACTTGAAGATTGCTGTTCACAAGCGAAAACCATCCAACATGAAGGAGCTGGAGCAGTTTTGCCTTGAAGAATGGGCAAAAATCCCAGTGGCAAGATGTGGCAAGCTCATAGAGACTTATCCAAAGCGACTTGCAGCTGTAATTGCCACAAAAGGTGGCTCTACAAAGTACTGACTGTAGGGGAGTTGAACAGTTATTCTCACTGAAATTTTCTGTTATTTTGTCCTAATTAAAAAGAAATACATTTTCAAAGTTGTAGGCATGTTCTGTAAATGAAATGGTGCAAACTGTCAAACAAACCATTTTAATTCCAGGTTGTGAGGCTATAAAACATGAAAAATGCCAAGGGGGGTGAATACTTTTGCGAGGCACTGTAACTGCCCTAAATTAGTCCTGAAAATCTCAAAAAGCATCTGAAACAATCCATGAGCAGCAAGTGCCTTGAGTTCATAAAAATTCTTACACATGAGCAGCTAGTCAAGTTCTGTTGTGCTTCCCCTTTGACTGCTAGTATAGAGACAGTTGGTGTACCTCTCCTCGCCCCGGGTGTAGATGGTGTTTAAGCGAGGTGGGTGCTGGCTGGGGTCCAGACTGCGGTTTGGAAGGAGTTCAGGGTAGAGGAAGACTGGCCGGGTGGCCAGCAGCCAGGCTAGCTGGGCAGGCAACACAGGGTATGAGCAAGCTGGGCGGAGAAGAGACAGCAGCAAGCCGCTACCTTATTCAACCATTCTCATATAGATATACCCGTTTCTGCTCATTCCATCTCATAAAGGGAAATCAATCAATCAACAACATCTCAAGGTGCAAAAAAGGAATATGTGACAGAAGCCTGGAGTACACACTGGATGAGATACCAGTCTATCACAGGACACACACACACAATCAGTCACTATCTGGAGTGCCGGGGGAACTTCTACCAATAAAATGAACAATATTAATCTTAGAAAAGTTATTGAACTAGGACCAGTAACTTAATTGCTAATGATGAATGTACCTAACAGATGCATCACCTTCCGCCCCACCCTGTAAGCAGATTAAAGATATTACTGCAACTAATATTTCAAAGCATATCACTCCTAAGCAAACATTCTAGCAGGAAAGAATTGAATCAAATGCTGCAATCTGTTGGTCCTGAAGAAAAACTTTTTATCAGTCTGTGGCAGAATTAAATACATAATACAACTGTCACTTACCTGAATGTTCCATTTTAATTCCACAAAATGGCAAAATAATTTTTCCCTCACTATTTTTGATTTTGATTACATTTGCCATGTGAATTATGCATGCCTTCCAGAGTACTTTTTCATGACATAGTCAAAGTCTACATATCTTTTTTCAAGGTTATGCAAACTGCATTTATTTTTTTACTACCTCTGGTTATTAAAAAGCAGTAGAAAGGCTTGGAGTAAGAAATTCAATTTTTTTGTATTGAAATACACATGTGTACTACTTGTATATAAAACACTGTCCTGTTCTGTAGTCCACTTCATGAGATACGCATCCCAAAGGGGTGCTTTGATTCAAAGGGGTTTAGGAGTTACAAGGCTCTGAATTTATATAAAATAATAATAATAATATCACTGAAACTAGACACTAATCACACTCTATTTTAATCCCCTTCTTCCTAAAAAATACCCTAAAGTATACCTGAAATGCACTTAAAGTTTAGCCTAAAGGGTGTAAAATGTTTCTACTCTCTTGCAAGACTCTCTTGATCACACCGCCACCATATTTTTTGCTTTTCAGCAAATCCTCATTTGTCATCCCAGGTTTACCAAAACAGTTTATTTACAGATGTGTTTCATAAAGGACTCACAACAGACACAGCAACACAGAGCTCCTTACCAGAGGTGGCGTGCCGTGGCTGGGACAAGGCGGTGTCAAGGGGAACAAGGTCTGTCAGCTCCTCCAGCAGGGATAATGCCCCTTGCAGGTTGCAGGCTCTGAAGGCACTAACAAAGCCAGTCTTCATCGTACCCTGAGCCTGCTCACTGCGCTGTGCAAACATCTGGAGTTCTGACTGGCCAACAAGAGTTGGAACAGATACCATAATGTTTTAATGTCACTGTTAACACAAATTAACGTGGAAAGGAGTGTACAGTGGCAGAGGGCAGACACCCACCAGGAAGACGCTCGTAGTGTCTGCCTCACTCTGTAGGGCCACCACTTGCCGGCTCAGCATGTGCACCTGAAGCAGCAGCTGTGTGTGCTTTCAGACACCAGAGATACAGTCACTGGCATGTGATGATGACTGATCACCTAATCACGCGACAAATTCAGGACCTACCTGCTGCACCTGCTGCTGCAGCTGCTGTTTCTGAACGCGGCTTAGTATGAGGGGGCGGGATGGGGCTGGGGGCACAATTGGAAGGGGCGGAGCCTGACTCCCCAGCTGAGCCCGACGCTTCCGCAGGGCCTCTAGCTGCTCCTTCACTGTGCGGTGCTGCTCCTTGAGCAGGTGGACCAGAGGCTCCTCGAATCTGTGGTCAGCAGACACACCAGTTCTATTTATGGTGTTTAATTAAAACTCATACACATAAAAACCACATGCGCATATGCTCTCATGAGCAGAAAACCCATACTCACTACACACTCACATCTGCACAACACTCACTTGCTCAGCTTTAAATTAGTCTCAAATTCCCAGACCACATGCACGTATCCTCTCTACGCATCACTCAATCACTTTACAGGTTTAGTTTTGAGACTTTAGAGGTGGGGACAGTGGAATCCTGTGATTGGCTGATTGCTTTGGAAGAAGATGAAGATGATTATCATTGACCAGTCGATAGAGAACAACCAGTTTCATGCTCTGTCATGATGTTGGAGCAAGGAAATTAACATCTTTCCTATTTTAATAATGCACATTCAACGTAGTAATCAGAATCATACACATATGATTCAGAATATATTACTTAATGATTTGTTGATACTGGCTGATACACACACCAACATGAATAAAGGGGGTTTTTCTTCCACTTCAGATTTGCATACACATTTCAATAAATAAATAGACTTTCAAAACAGGCAACTTGCAAAACAAAAGAGTAATAGACGTCATCAGGTCTGCAATAGAGAACTGTACAAGGGGTGATGAAAAGTGCTGGAAACCTATCTATGGAAGTTTTGCTTGTTATAACATGCTTAATCCTACAAATATTCCATTTGGACATTCTGTACATATGCTCTATACTCAAAACAGAAAATGCTACATATTAATGCTGCACACTTTGACAACATTACCTTGTCAACGTGCACTGAAAGTGCGATATTAGAACTGATGAAATTGGGTTAACACTAGCCCGAGATATAACTAGTATCAGGGGAGCACTGCTCCCAGGATTTAAACTTGTTCATTGACGTAGGAAGAAATATGCCTTGTTTTTCACAGTTTTAAGTTTTTCACTTTTACAAACGTGGACAAATTTGTTGCCACCCTTACAGCTCATTGAAACAATGCTTCATTTCTCCTGAAAAGTGATTCAATTAAAAGCAATTGTCTAATGTATACCTGCATGCCTTTAGTATGTGATAGAGTAAACCAATAAAATTGAAATGAAAAATTTTAATAGAAAAAGAAATGATTTGTTGTTTATTTTACAAATATGCTAAAATAGTATGAACATATTTGGTCGTGGAGGCAGCTTGGCATCAATTTTTAACTCACTGTTAAAAATTTAACCCAAGTTTATAAAAGATTTTACTTTTGTAGCAATGCTAATTCACATGGTGTGCAACCTGCCCATCTATATTCTTTAGTTCAGACCAACGGAGTCATACAGTTAATTGCTGACTGAATTCGAGAAACTTTGACTTAATAATTAACTTAGAGAATATTGTAATACTTAGAGATTTCTATATATAGGTGGACATAGAGACTGAACTTCAGCAAAAGTTTCCTGTCCCTCCTGGACTCCGTTAAATGTTACAAACATGCAGTGGTGGAGGAAGTACTGAAGCTTAGTACTTAAGTAAAAGTACAAATATCCTGCAAAATACTGTATGTACTCAAGTAGAAGTGCTACATCAACAATCTTACTTAAGTGAAAGTACTAAGTACTTACTTTTAAATTTACTTTAAAGTATTTTTTTTAAGTAAAAGTACCCAAACAATGGTTTGTCTCAACGTCAGGGGTGTGTCATTTTGTAAAAGAATAGTAGATATACTGACTTACGCCTCTACCGATGTCATTGCTCGTAAAAATTACAAGCAACTATATGTGTATTGGAAAGTTTGGTGTGCTTATTGTGTGTGCACTGTGCAATGCTGTGTGTACCCTAACTTAGAATTATGTGGATGACAAGTTATCTACTAGGTATTACCCACTAATATACCATTAAGATAAACCAATCAGGACATGATATATCTTTAAATCATTTATGTACTTGCAAAACTATTCAACACATCAGCCATCATTGGAATTAATAAAGCCACCTGATTGGTAGGAAATGGCAAACAGCGCCAGAACACAATAGGCTAACTATTTTTTCATGCAAGATTTTGAGGAAATTGTTTTCATAAAATGTAACGACTAACAGCATAAATTGTAGAAATGTAGTGGAGTAGAAAAGTACAGATAATTGCCGCAAAATGTAATGGAGTAAAATAAAAAGTATGCATTATTATTATTACTTAAGTAAAGTACAGATACGTAAAAATGTACTTAAGTACAGTAATGAAGTACAAATACTTTGTTACATTCCACCACTGCAAACATGTAACTGGACCAGCGCATGTTCACAATACACTAGACTTGATTATCACTCACAGAGTTTATGTTCATTATGTATCTGTCTGTCCAATGAATAAGCCGGCTTAATGAATAATCACCTTTGTGATTGAGCAACCATCTTCGACTGTGGCAGAGAATATTATTATGACATTTAAATGATAGAAATTCCCTATGATTTATTAATGCACAAGTAGTGTGAACTGCGAGATAAGGTTTCCAAAACAGAGACAGTCTGTCGGAGAATTCATAGCACATTGTCCTTCTGAATGTTATAAGGCTGATTTAAGCTTCTGCATCAACTCTAAGCTGTACTGCAGTACTCTACACTAGGTCTGTGCGATATGACGATATACACAATATTACCAAAAGTACTGGGATACCGGCCATTACACGCACAAGAACTTTAATGACATCCCATTCTTAATACAAAGGCTTTAATATGGAGTTGGCCCACCCTGTGCAGCTATAACAGCTTCAACTCTTCTGGGAAGGCTGTCCACAAGATTTAGGACTGTGTTTATGGGAATTTTTTGTGTTTATGGGCTATTCTTCCAGGAGAGCATTTGTGAGGTCAGGCACTAATGTTGGACGAGAAGGCCTGGTTCACAGTCTCCGCTTTAATTCATCCCAAAGGTGTTCTATTGGGTTGAGGTCAGGGCTCTGTGCAGGCCAGTCAAGTTCCTTCACCACAGACTCCATGTCCTTATGGATCTTGCTTTGTGCACTGATGTGCAGTCATGTTGGAACAGGAAGGGGCCATCCTAAACTGTTCTCACAAAATTGGGAGCATGAAATTATCCAAAATGGGTATGAATGCTGCAGCATTAAGTGTTTCTTTCACTGGAACCAAGGGGCCAAGCCCAACCCCTGAAAAACAACCCCACACCATAATCTCCCCTCCACCAAACTCTACACATAGCACAATGCAGTCAGGTAAGTACTGTTCTCCTGGCAACTGCCAAACCCAGACTCGCCCATCGGATTGCCAGACAAAGTGTGATTTGTCACTCCAGGGAACATATCTCCCCTGCTCTATAGTCCAATGGTGGCGTGCTTTACACCACTGCATCCGGCACTTTGTATTGCACTTGTTAATGTAAGGCTTGGATGCAGCTGCCCAGCCATGGAAACCCATTCCATGAAGTTCCCTACGCACTGTTCTTGAGCTAATCTGAAGGCCACACAAAGTTCGGAAGTCTGTAGCTGTTGACTCTGCAGACAGTTGGAAACTTCTGCAAACTGTGCACCTCAGCATGCATTGCCCTCGCTCTGTGATTTTATGTGTCTTATCACTTCATTGCTGAGTTGGTGTTGTTCCCAGTTGCTTCCACTTTGTTAAACTACCACTAACAGTTGACCATGGAATATTTAGTAGCAAGGAAATTTCACGAATGGACTCATTGCACAGTTGGCATCCTATCATGGTACCATGCTTGAATTCACTGAGCTCCTGAGAGTGACCCATTCTTTCGCAAATGTTTGTAGAAGTGGTCTGCCTGCGGCTAAGGATGTGATTCGAACACCTGAATTCAATGATTTGGAGGGATGTCTAAGGAGACTTTTCCACTGCACAAAGTACGGTACTTTCGCTTTTCCATTGACTTCCGGTCGAGTACCAGTACCGAAAGTTCCAGTACCAAAAATGCCAAACCAGCTGGGTACTTCTTTGGTACTTTGGTACTTTGGGGTGGGACTTGCAAAAGTATTTGCTGTCGATTGGTTATGCAATCCGCTGAAACACAAAATACACACAGCGAACAACGAGAAACAAAATAAATATAAATATAAAATATAATCGCTCAGGTGAGGGTGTCTGATGATCTAAGACCCGAAACACCCTGTGACCCTGGGTTCATCACTGAGGATGTGTCCAAGCTGCATCACTAAGGTGTTTCTTATAACTATCCTTCTGGCACAGCCAGTGACATCCAGGAAAGGCTGGATGACGACTACGAACAGTGTAGTGACGGCTGGAGAGACAGTGAACAGCTCGGAGAGACGGCAACCGGGGCAGCGAGGGTTAGCACCCCAAGCTGCAGCTCCCGTGAGGGAGCACCCAACTAAGCTACAGAAAGCCCTAATGAAAGATACCCCCAGGGGTGCCCGAGAGGGGGGGAGGATGAGCACCCCACACGGACGGACCTTCTGGTGCAGAACATGAGCAATGGACTAACGACAATGAGAGTAACCTGTATGTGTGGCAAAAGCTGCAAGAACCTGAAAGGTCTGAAGATCCATCAGACGAAGATGGGCTGTATGAGGAGGGAGCAAGCTGAACAACGCACAGAGGCAGTGCAAAGCATGGCCCCTGGTGAGACGGAGGAGGAGCAGGACCCGGAGTCAACCCACAGTGTTCAGAACCTCCAAGCTCAGCGTGCTCCACCCAACAATCCATCCGAACATCGCAGGGTCTTGTGGCCAGCAGCACACAAGGACCCTGAGTGGCGCCAGTTCGACGAAGATGTAGATGGTGCCTTGGAAGCATCATCGAAAGGGAATGTGGACCAGCAGCTCCAAACGATGTGCAACTTCATCATCTGCATCAGTGCTAAGCGGTTTGGTATCAAACAGCCAAAGGCCAAGACCACAGCTAGACCCAATAGGCGAGAGAACAAGATCACTGCACTCAGGAGAGACTTGAAGTCCCTGAAACAACGTTTTAAGAAGGCGAGTGGGGAAGAAAAGCCCGCCCTGGCTGAGCTCCGGGACATCCTCAGGAAAAAGCTCATCTCCCTACGGCGTGCTGAGTGGCACAGGAGGAAGGGTAGAGAGAGGGCCCGCAAGCGCACTGCCTTCATAGCTAACCCTTTTGGGTTTACGAAGAAGCTGCTAGGGCAGAAGCGGAGTGGGACCCTCATGTGCCCAGAAGACGACATCAACCGCCATCTATCTGAAACATACAGCGACCGGCAGAGGGAGGAAGACCTGGGCCCCTGCAGAGAACTAATTTCACCACCACTACCATCCAGCCAGTTCAACACCGAAGAGCCAATGCTGGCAGAGGTCAAGAACACGGTCAGGGCAGCACGGACCAGTGCAGCACCAGGGCCGAGTGGCGTGCCATACAAAGTGTACAAGCACTGCCCAAGACTTCTACAGAGGCTGTGGAGAATCATCAGGGTAGTATGGCGAAGAGGCAGGGTAGCCAAGCAGGCATGCTGAAGGTGTGTGGATACCAAAGGAGGAAAACGCAGTTTCGTACCATCTCACTGCTTAGCGTAGAGGGCAAGATCTTCTTCAAGATCCTCGCCAATCGCATGACCAATTTCCTCCTGAGGAATTCCTACATTGACACTAGCGTGCAGAAGGGAGGAGTTCCAGGTTTCCCAGGCTGCATTGAACACACTGGAGTGGTCACCCAGTTGATCCGAGAGGCCAGAGAGAACCGAGGAGATTTGTCAGTCATCTGGCTGGACCTGGCAAATGCCTACGGATCAATTCCCCACAAGCTGGTGACAAAAGCCTTGACGATGCACCATGTTCTGCAGAAGATCAGATCTCATACAGGACTATTACAGTAGTTTTAGTATGAGATTCACATCTGGATCTATAACATCAGCATGGCACTGTCTAGAAAAAGGCATCATCACTGGGTGCACTATATCAGTGACGCTGTTTGCCCTAGCGATGACCATGCTTGTCAAGGCGGCAGAAGTGGAATGCAGAGGGCCTCTCTCCAGATCTGGTACTCACCAACCGCCAATCAGAGCCTTTATGGATGACCTAACAGTCACAGCAACATCAGTGCCAGGGTGTCGCTGGCTCCTTAAAGGTCTAGAAAGGCTAACATCTTGGGCGAGAATGACATTTAAGCCAGCTAAATGCCGGTCCCTTGTGTTGAGGAAGGGGAGAGTTGGGGACAAATTCCGCTTCCACATGAACGGTCTCCAAATATCATCATTGACGGAGAAGCCGGTGAAGAGCTTGGGGAAGCTCTTTGACGTGACTTTGAGAGACACAGTAGCAATCCAGGCCATGCACGCAGAGCTGGAAACCTGGCTTGCAGCAGTGGACAGGGCAGGCCTCCCCGGGAAATTTAAAGCCTGGATATATCAGCATGGCATTCTGCCAAGGCTTTTGTGGCCACTGTTGATGTACCAGGTCCCAATAACGACGGTGGAGACCCTGGAGAGGAAAATCAGCCAGTTCCTGCGCAGGTGGCTGGGCCTGCCGAAGAGCCTGAGCTGCATTGCCCTGTATGGGCACACCAACAAGCTCCAGCTCCCGTTCTCAGGCCTCACAGAGGAATTCAAAGTAACAAGAGCCAGGGAGGTGTTACTGTACAGAGACTCATCCGACACCAGAGTCTCCTCTGCAGGCATAGAGGTCAGGACTGGAAGGAAGTGGAGGGCGCAGGAGGCAGTCCAGCTGGCAGAGGCAAGGTTGCGGCATGGTGTGCTAGTAGGGTCTGTGGCGGTTGGGCGAGCAGGACTCGGCTGCCATAAAACGCCGCACTATGACAAAGCGCAGGGGAGGGACAGACGGCAGATGATTCAGGACGAGGTTCGAGCAGAGGTGGAAGAGGAGCGGCGCAGTAAAACGGCGGCTATGCATCAGCAGGGAGCTTGGATAAATTGGGAACATGCACTGACTCGGAAAATCACCTGGTCAGAACTTTGGAGGTCAGAGCCAGCAAGACTCAAGTTTCTGATCCAGTCAGTGTATGATGTCCTACCGAGCCCAGCCAATCTGCATTGCTGGGGGCTAGCGGAAGCACCATCTTGTCCTCTGTGCCCTGCAAGAGGGTCGCTGGAGCACATCTTGAGCTGCTGCCCGAAAGCACTGGGAGAGGGGAGGTACCGATGGCGCCATGACCAGGTGCTGAAGGCAGTAGCTGACACCGTCTGTGCCGGAATCCAGCAAAGCAAGCGCCAGCCCATAGCAAGGCCAAACATTGTTTTCGTCAGGGCCGGGGAGAAGCTTCAGTCACAGTCAAAGGCCCCAGCTGGTCTGCTATCCTCAGCAGGTGACTGGCAGCTGAAGGCGGACCTGGGGAGGCAACTGAAGTTTCCAGACCACATCATCAGCACAACACTCAGGCCAGACATGGTCCTAACATCAGAGAGTACAAAGCAAGTGGTGCTACTGGAACTCACAGTCCCCTGAGAAGACAGGATTGAGGAAGCTTTTGAGCGGAAAAAGTATCTGGAACTGGTGGAGGACTGCAGGCGGAAGGGGTGGAGGGCCCGCTGCGAGCCAATCGAGGTTGGCTGCAGAGGATTCCCAGGACAGAGCCTGCACCGATCACTCAGGTTGCTTGGAATCAGAGGTGCTCAAGAAAGGAAAGCCACCAGAAACATCTGCGAGGCAGCGGAGAAAGCCTCTAGGTGGCTGTGGATCAAAAGGGGCGACATATGGCTTAGTGCACTGCTTGGTCGCTCAGGTGAGGGTGTCTGATAATCTAAGACCCAAAACACCCTGTGACCCTGGGTTCATCACTGAGGATGTGTCCAAGCTGCATCACTAAGGTGTTTCTTATAACTAAAATTAAATTGTATTTTGTAATAATGTTGTGATTTTCGTTCGACAGTCATTATTATAAAATATTATTGCACATAATGCAAATGTACTTCTTAAATAATTCAAACTGTATTTCATAATAACGTTCAACTTTTCCCATTGTAGCTAGGCAT
This sequence comes from Paramormyrops kingsleyae, assembly GCF_048594095.1. Lineage (NCBI taxonomy): Eukaryota > Metazoa > Chordata > Actinopteri > Osteoglossiformes > Mormyridae > Paramormyrops > Paramormyrops kingsleyae. The sequence goes on from NW_027326016.1 coordinate 141,791, forward strand.
TTTTATACCGCATCAACACAATACAAATATGTGTTAAAAAGGTCTTTCAGTTAGTACTTTTTATTGAGTGGCAAAGGGTTGTCTGTAATGCATTATGCTGGTTGCCATATGATGTTTCGTCTTTTAATCATAACTAATGAAGCTGAAAATTTGTGAAAATTTCAACGAAGAGGTTCATTGTTTTGTCTGATACCCTGAATTGTATATCTGACTTGGAGCAAGTTAAGTAAAAGAAGTGAAGTAGTCAGGACTGGAGTGGGACTGAATTTCTGACCAGGAGTTCAAATTCCTGGACAGCCCAATATAAAACTATATGGTAAATCACACTATTATATGTTTCTATTAACATATCCATTATCTAGGCTCCTGAACACACGTTCTTACCTACATGCCTTAATTTTGCATTCATGTAATTTTTACTGGCACGTTTCACTAATATTAATTAAAGTGTGGAGCAGCTTTGATATAAATAAGGAAGCTTCATCAAAGTGCGCACTAAATACATGATCTGTGCAAATTTCAAATTATCTTTAATAAATCACTTTTCACACAATTAATTTTTCCCGAATTTGCGTGTAACATTAATGATGCACACTTTGACGTTTCCATGCGAATGGGTCGCGACAGTCTGATATAAAACCAACTTCCCAGTAGATTCAAACTTATTTTTTGATGTTCTAGAAAAAAAGATGCATTGTTATTCACATACACAGTGGCCCATTCTGCACTCACATACGTTCTGACATAAATCATATGTCAAATACCATTTGCGCGTCTAATGAGTATGTACGTATTGCGCCTACACAAGAATGTCAGCTGAGTTGGTGGTCCTTCAATGCAGCCCTGGACACATTCGCATTCACACTGCTATAAGAATGTGTCCATATGTGTCCCAGGCCATCTCCGAATGTGGTTTGAGCGATCGGATCTTAATGCATTTTCAATGCATTTACACCTGTATTTAGCACTACCCACTTGTGATTGGATCACCTAGGACGCATGCTAATACCAGGTGTGAACAGGGCCTATGACACCGCAGTAAAGTTATCTTTATAGTCAGTTTTCCACCTGAAATATTTTTAATATTTTAATATTTATTACTAAACCATTTTATTTTACAGTGCTGCGAAGACAGTTTTAGGCTACTCCGTGATTTGTGATTGAAAAATGTTTCAAAACAGAGTAAGTGATTACGCAATCAGCTGAAATTTCATATCCTCTCTGATGCAAGAACTGTTCAGATCAGAAGTAAAATGGAACCATTTATTTTCGCAAGTATATAAAATGTTTGTATCATAATGTAATCCTGAAGCGTCACGGAGTGGTCAAATCACTCGTAGTTTATCTTGTTTTGACTCCCAAAAAGTGTATATTATGAACACATTAGAATTTAATAACTGAAGGCTGAGTTTTAACATTTTTTTTTTGACATTTTAGGTACATTTTATGTAACATTAATGTTATGACTGGGTTTTCACTTAGTATGAAGCGAGGATCTATTCTTACCCGTTGTTTAAAATCATTATTAGGCCTATATGGTATGTTTGGTATCTTTATTAAATTGATCAATTATAATCATGTTAATTCATGTATTGAAAGGAGTTTGACAGTAGTCAGTGTTTAGTACTGCTGTAAGGTAAACACTACCAGGTTACAAAATTTTAAAATGGTTAACGGTTGAGAATATTCATTCATAGTTTAGAAAAGTAATCAAATGTAATTAGTTATGTTGTGTATTACGGGCTGGTGAAGCCACCGTATTAGTTACCATTGCTTTATGGGTAATGTGGTTCATATATATACCGGGGAGATCTGTATGTGCAGAGCGCGCGGGAAGTTGTACTGTTTATCTACCTGTTGCAATTGCATTAAAGAGAGCAGTAGGAACGGCAACTCTGAGTCCGTGTATCTCTTTGTTAGTGGCCATACACAACAAGTTACATTACTTTCATATAGTAATTGAAATAGTTACACTACTATTACATTTTAAATAGAGTAACTTGTAATTGTAACAAATTACATTTCCAGAGTAATCTTCCCAACACTGCTTACTGTTTTGTCAGTCAGTCAAAAGTTAGTTTTGGGCAAATAGCAGGGTAATGATAAATAATAAATATTTTGTGTCAATGTCTACAAAAGTTTGTAGTGCCTAATTATGTTTGCATTGTTCTTCACTGGAATATGCAATCTAAACTCCCTGCTCTGTACAAAAACAGCCTCATAACCACTCCGTCCTGGTTGGCCCCCTGAGTGAGACCGGGAATTACGGAACTCTATACTTAACTTGATTAATCGGTTATGTAAAACAATAATCATAATTTCCTCATCTATTTAAGAGATATTATATCATATGTATTTGGTGGAGAACGTCCCTCTGATATATGCGTAACGAACTACTCTTTGTAATCGCTTATCCTATTCAGGGTTGCGAGGGGTCTGGAACCTACTCTGGAGGATTTCCTACAATGTTGACAAGATGAAATGTGTTCTGTTATTACAAGGTTTACTCACACTACTCTCTTCTTATTGTCCAGCCAAATCCAGAAACAATATAACAAACTTTTAGGAACTGGATGCTGTCAGAATGAAATTAATGCATTTACTGTATGGTCCCACTATCCTCTCCCCCCAGTGAAATCCCTACTCCTCCCAGACACACCCACCTTTCACCCCTTTCACACTCCCCCCACTTCATAAAAAACAATCTTTATTAAAAGCCCGCCTCTTTGTGACATGTTTCAATGTAATTAGGTTCACCAGAACTGTGGCTGTCCATGTGCCACTAAGGTTCTGGTTCTAATCAATTTCCATTTTGATTTCATAAAGGTAAAAAAAGGAGCACAAATGTTTAACAAAAATATCTTTATTCTAAACATTCAGAATGTCCCAGCAGCAATGAGAGTAAAATTATAACTAAAGTGCATTCAGTGCGATGCACAACACCTGCCTGCAAGTCATTTACAAATTCCTTTTAGTTTAATAAAAAGAGAACTATAACTTAAGTAGGTCACTGTTTCTGTTCAATTGTCTCTACCTGAGCAAACAGCTGTGGTCATGAATATGAATGAGTGTCACTTTGGGAACTAACCATACTAGGGGTGCACCGATCGATCGGCGCACCGATCGATCGGCCTCGATCACGTTAATTTGAGGGGATCAGAAATCGACCATATTCCCATGAGATCCACCGATCTTAGTTATATGCTTTTAAATCAGCCTTTTCTCCCATTCCCGAGAGAGGTGCAGTGCAGGCTGCCTCCCTCCCTATTTTTTGGACAAGTGTGTCATAACAGCTATATATATATTTTTTTTTTACAAAATTAGAGAAATTAAAGTCTGGAAGAAAAAATATGATTTTGTACTTCAAACAGCAATGCTCATTTATATGTTCATTTATATTTGAGGACACTACCTCATGTTTTGTGAGTATTCATATCAATTTACTCAATAAAAATGGAAACATTGAAGTAACTGTCTTTTAGTTATGAAAGAAACAAGATCGGCAAAAAAAAATCGAGATCGGCAGGTAAGGTTGCCTAAGGATCGGTGATCGTTGATCGGTCAGAAAACTGCAATCGGTGCACCCCTAAACCATACCCAAATTAGCCTGTCAATGGGCTATTCTAGCATGATTAAGAACAATCAGCTTGTTTTGTGCTGGTTTAAAAAACTATCAGATCTGACTGAAAACCCATGACACGCTGGCATGTGGGCAAGTGCTACAATGCATTGTAAATTTAAGCAGAGCCATATTTACTATTTCAAGTGTTTCATGCACTTAAGTTATTTCCTACAAATACAATCTATACTATTTTAAGCAATAATATATATTTTGAGAAATGTAAGTTAAATAAAACTATTGCTTTTTAGTCTTAAACATGCAAAAAAAACTCCATAAAGGTAGAGAAAAATACTAAAAGAACCTAGTTACCAACAGTTAGCATATATTTATAAAGAAGTATTTACAGTAGCGATCAAAATTAGAAAACAAGCGCTATTTTGTAATTTGCAGAGTTACTGCTTACCCAAATTTGCAGTTATCCATGAATGATGTATTTTACTGCATTTCCTCAGTGAAAACTCTCTCACATCACAAAATAAAAGGTTGCAGCTAGTCAATCTTATTTCTGAGAGTTTTTATGCGTTTTCTTGAGCAAGTAACAACCGCGGGATTATTGTAACATTATATATATAGGTGGGCAGTCAGCGCTGCTTTGTGACACAGGCACTCGAATCAGTCACTCTTGTTCTTTTTATTCTCCTTATGTTGCTCTAAAAATATATTTAATTTCGACCTATATAAACTATATTGCCAAAAGTATTGGGACACCCCTCCAAATAATTGAATTCAGGCGTTCCGATCACTTCCATAGCCACAGGTATATAAAATCAAGCACCATGCTGCTTCTACAAACAAGAATGGGTCACTCTCAGGAGCTCAGTGAATTCAAGCATGGTACCATGATAGGATGCGAAGTCCATTCGTAAAATTCACTACTAAATATTCCACGGTCGACTGTTGGTGGTATTATAACAAAGTGGAAGCAATTGGGAACAGCAACTCAGCTACAAAGTGGCAGGCCACGTAAAATCAGAGAGTGGGGACAGTGCATGCTGAGGTGCATAGTGTGCAGAAGTCATCAACTGTCGGCAGAGTCAATAGCTACAGACCTCCAAACTTTGTGTGGCCTTCAGATTAGCTCTAGAACAGTGCGCAGAGAACTTCATGGAATGGGTTTCCATGGCCAAGCAGCTGCATCCAAACCTTACATCACCAAGTGCAATGCAAAGCGCCAGATACAGTGATGCAAAGCACGCCGCCACTGGACTCTAGAGCAAGGGAGACCTGTTCTCTGGAGTGATGAATCACACTTCTCTGTCTGGCAATCCGATGGACGAGTTTGGGTTTGGCGGTTGCCAGGAGGATGGTACTTGCCTGACTGCATTGTGCCAAGTGTAAAGTTTGGTGGAGGGGGGATTATAGTGTGAGGTTGTTTTTCAAGGGTTGGGCTTGTCTTAGTTGCAGTGAAAGGAAGTCAATGCTGCAGCATTCAAAGCCATTTTGGACAATTTCATGTTCCCAACTTTGTGGGTAGGCTATTGCCTAAGCTACGAGGCTAGCTACAGAATTTAGGAAGCCTTACCTGATGGCTTGTGGGATGTTGAATTTTGGGGACCCTGCTGCTGATACTGCTTCATCCTTTTCTTGTTCTTCTTCATGCAACTCTTCATCAACATCCTGGACCCCAAGATCATCATGGAACTAAAAAAGCATAGAAAGACCTTAACATATAACATGGAACATATTGTGAAGCATCCTTGAGTTTGAGAAAGGCACTATAACAATAAAACATTATTATTGCTGAACCTTACCGTTTCAAACAGCTCCTCCATCAGCTTATTTACCTCCTTTTCTGTATGAGTAGGATAAAAGAGGTATGACATCATGAAAAACAAAGTTGTCAACATGGAGATAAACCAGCCAACTTCATTCCATACCAGTGTTTCCCCGACCATTATATTAGGGGGGCACCCCGCCCCCCCAACAGCACCTCCCACCCTCCCTTGAAGGTCAAGTAAATTTTATCTTCTATATAGTGCCAGATCACAACAGAAATCATTTAAGGTTATCTTTCCTATAGAACAGGTCTATACATTGTCCTTTTATTAAACAAAGTAAATAGCCTTATGTTATTTATCTTATTTACACAACAGTTTGTCATTTTTGTCTCTCAGGGTATATACAGAAATCCAGAGGTTAAATTTAACACTTTTTAATACCTTTTTTAATACTTTCTCAATATTTTTTAAAACCCGCACGGCATTGAGTTGCAACCGTTTTTAAACAAGTTTCAAACTGATTTAAAGATTTATAATGTTACACAATTTTGGCCTGTACAACAGAATTTAAATAGCGAACATGGGTCAACAGAATAAATTTAGTGACTGTGATTTTGAAAACATCTTGCATTTAACTTCTTCAGTCACAAGTCCATATCTTTATCCACTAGGCTATTCATGGCAAGTGCCTTAATTGTTTGGCTTTTTCTTCAATGAGTTTGTCAATTTGCACCAGTTGACTAACTGCTCTCATTCATGCATTCCTGATTTATGAGTTGTGCATCGCATATGCGAAAAGAGAGCGCTGACTGTCATTATCATAAATTTATCACGCTGATTTAAACTCTTGGTGTGTAAACCTTGTAGTTGCCTGCAGGCATATTACGTTAGCAAGATACGTTTGGTGATAATTAATGCAGCTAGCGAATTACTTACATAAAAACCTACTAGTTGGGGTTGCAATAAGTTATCGTATTGACCAGTAAACGACAAGAAACATAAATAACACAATCAACAAAAATCTGCTGCCAAGTCAATCAGTACTTGTACTGATCGCTTGCTCCATTTTGATCGCGGTTCCCGAAGAGAACTCTATCGGCAATCTATGGCTCATCCTGCTAGTCCCGGATGTAGAGGGTTGAATTTCGGATCGTATTTTAAACCTGAAATTGTGGCAGCGTATTTGAAACAGCGAAAATAACGGGACTGAATATTGTAAAGCAGAAATAAGAGGACTGAATGTTACTGCTTGAATAATAAAGATGCGAATAAAACACATGGAATATTTTCAACTGAATTTGTTCTTTTGAAATTTATTTTGAGGCGAAATTAAATTAACTGAATTCATGTGGTTGAATTATAAACATGCACTTTAAAATACGTATCTTTTGGAACTGAATTTTGGAAGCCGAATATTTTTGTACTGAATATTTAAGCAATGAAATTACGATTGAAATGTTCAATGTTTAAATGTATGCACATATTAAATTACAGTCCCCAAAAATTCAAAGCGTCATTAATGCAATGCGTTTTTATTCGATAAGTGTAATTCAACGTGTTTTTTTTCCATCAACGACTTTTGTCATTAATTTAGTTCCATAGTCATTAAACGCTGGGTCCTCTAACCACTAACGTGCAAATTTGCACTTACCCATGATGACTATGACTTTTTTTTCTGAGTGTAAGCAGCCAACATGTACTTCAGCGCGCAAACTGTTTAAGACGTCGCTCGACCAGCGAATATGATGTCAGCATCACAGAGATCATCTATGAATGAAGGAATGAGCTAATCCACATTTAAAATAATTTGCGAGAAATTTTGCAGATAAACTTTAAAACACAAATGGACAATTTGTAGTTAAAAAAAATCTAAAATTTAATACCTCGTAAATTTGCGTGTAATACCTTTTAATACTTTTTAATGGCTTTAATTTTTGCTTATATGATTTACTACCTTTTAATACTTTTTAAAACCCCGTGGACACCCTGGTCTCTACACGGTTGCACGTTTATGATTTTCCTCTGCTCTCTGTATTGCGCATGGCGGAGTTCCGCCCCAATGCGTACACACAGATATGCGAGCGCACACACAGGTGAGAACACTCCCACCAGCGAACAGAGAGCACGCATCGGAAAATATGTCAGGTCAACCACCTGAAAAGCAGACAAAAATATCTGCATTTTTTTTAAGCCCAGAAAGATACACTGCAGTAACAAAAGCTGCACACTTTGTGGATAATTGTCATAAAAAATGTTCTGATGTTTTCTTATGTTATATTAACTGCTGTCATTAAAAGAAACATATGAACACCATGAATCCTGTGGGTGTCCGTTTACCACTGTCCTTTTAAAGATCGCAAATTAAAATAGTGTGCAAAACATTGAACTTTGCTGTCCACCCCATGATCTCTTTACCACTCAAGCACCACAATAGTTCATTCATGCAACTTACTACATTCATAATTTATTATTAAATCTGGCCAGTAGATTGATCTTTTGTTTTCCACAGAATGAAAAAACAATGTAACATTATTCTGCTATTCAAGTTGGCAAACTGACTCACTGCCAACACTAGCAACATTAGACAAAATTATATCGGTTATGGACTGAATTTTCTGGGTATGCAGAAAATTTGCAGAAGATTTGGACACATTAGCCAGTCGCACTCTCTCTTCCGCTACAGTTCCGAATTCTGAGACAAGCTTTTCTGTGGTTACATGCTGGTGCTGTTTTCTCTGACACAGGGCTAGTTTATTGCGGTGGAAACGCATTGGGATCAGTTCCAGATTGGGGAAAAAACCCAGCACCAGCATCACGTTGGCGGAAACGAGGTATTGAAGTGATCAGTATTCCATAAATATTTCATTTGGGTCTTTTAAAATCTTTGGTTGGTAGCTACTTTTGAATATTCATAATTCTAATGTAACAGTTTTCTCTGGGCACTTATGACATGTTTATATCTGAAATAAACAATGTGTGCATATAGAAATTTTGTGGAATCCATATGTTTTAAAACATTATTCATTTCTCTTGTCTCCTGGCCTATCTTGTATGGTCATTCAAAACAAAGAACTCTTGATGCAGAGATACGCACTGGTGATGCGGACTGCCCGGTCATTACGGTAGTCCTCCAGGTCCGGTTCGTCTATGTCCTCCAGAAAGTTGTATTCTGGGTCATCATCATCATCTGCCTCCTCTGAAAGGGCACAATAAAGAGAGGATGTAGTGGTTAGCACACTCAGTCAGAGTGTTTGCTAAAGTACATCATACCACAACACTGCTGAATTCTTGAATCTGAAGAATGCTGATTAATTTTGTATAACCGCACACGTAGTGCCAACCAATCAAGTGGTGATTATAATTTAACAGTAAATCAGCAACTGACTATCAAGATGTACATTAATAAAAACAAAGTTTGTATATACACCACAGAATCAAAACCCCCTTCATGAATCACCACCTTATAGTAGCGGAAGTGTTTGTGTGCCTCAATAATCCTTGGAGCTATGTTCTCAGGATTTGCCCCGGGAAGGGTCTCCCAAGGGAAACTGGTCCTAGGTGAGCGGTCAAACTAAGTGTGATTCACATAGGGCCCCATAAAAATGGCCACAAAAGACCCTGATTGGGGAGACTGGGGACCCCACCCTGAACCCAGGCCTGAAGGAGCTCAAGGGCAAACGTCTGTTGGCTGTACCTCCATCCATGAAGCCTAGCTGGGCATAGCCTGAAAAGGTAACCTGGGTCCACTTTCCTATGGGTCTACCACCTGCAAAAGGGGCCATGAGGGTCAGGTGTGGTGTAGATCGGGTGAGAGTCAAAGGCGAGTTCCTTGGCAGACCAATTGTTGGCTACTAAATCTAGCTTTAGGGACATGAATGTATCCTCTTGGGTGGGAAAGGAGCCTGAGCTGATGAGGCAGGTACAGTCAGGGTCACCTCAACACACGGTTCAAGCCCTAGAACTCCTGGAGAGGGGTTGGACTCTACTGCACTCTAGAGTTGCTCTCCATGACAAGTGCCAAGCAGGTGTGAGTCTATTACTAGCCCCCAGTTCAGGGTCAGTACGTTGCAGTTTACCCAGGTGAACAAGAGGGTGGCGTCCTTTTGACTTCAAGTCAGGAGACGGGCTATGACTATTGTCTGTGCATATTCACCGAACACTAGTTCAGAGTATTCAGCCTTCTTAGACTTGGATGGGATGCTGGAAGACACCCCCAATGGGGACTTCATTGTTCTGCTGGGGGACTTTAATGCTCAATTTGGTAATGACAGTGATACCTGGAAGGATGTGATGGAGAGAAATGGCCTGCCCAATCTGAACCTGAGCAGTGTGCTGTTACTGGACATTGTGCTAATCACAGTTAGTCCATAACAAACACCACTGGTTTTCATAAGTGTACCTAGCACCAGAGTACCCTAGGCCACAGCTCAATGAGCAATTTTGTAATTGTATCATAAGATCTGCGTCCAAATGTTTTGGCCTAAGAGGAGCTGTCAACTGATGCCCATCCGGAGGTGAATTGGATCAGATGGTGGGGGAAAATGCTGGACAGACCAGTTACACCCAAACACAAAGAAGAAGTGTGCTGGGAGTGGATGAGGAGGTCTGCGAGATCATCAACTCGCACCTTTGGCAGAACTTCTATTGTATCCCGAGGGAGACAGGGGACATTGGGCTTGAGTAAGTGATCTTCTGGGACTCCATTGTTTAGGTGGCTGTGCAGAGATGTAGACAACAGGTTGTTGGTGGCTGTCGTGGTGGCAATCCCCAAACCCAGTAGTGGACACCAGCAGTAAAGGGCAGCAGGTAGGCTGAAGAAGTAGACATTCTGAGCTGGTGGGACTCCTAAAGCAAGTGACGGGTACTGGCAGGCTAAGCAGAATGCAGCTTTGGCAGCTGCTGATGCAAAAACACAGGCGTGGGAGGAGTTTGGTGAGGCCATGGAAAAGGTATTTTCAACTTGTCAGGTAACTCAGGAGGGGGTAGTAGGGCTTTACCTGTTTACCAAAGGGAGGGAGAACTGTTAACTTCAAATGGGGATATAGTCAGGTGGTGGAAAGAATATTTGAGGATCTCCTGAATCCCACTGACACGCCTTCCTCTGAGGAAGTAAAGCTGGAAGACTCAGAGGAGGTCTCTGAAATAGTAAAAAAAAACACTTCAGCAGTAAGGCTCCGGGAGTGGATGAAATTCACCCTGAGTTTGTGAAAGCTCTTGATGTTGTTGGGCTTCAACATTGCGTAGAGATTGGGGACAGTGCCTTTGGATAGATAGACTGGGGTGGGCGGGTCCCAATCTTTAAGGGGACTGGAGGATGTGCTCCAACTTTAGGGGGATCACAATCCTCAGCCTCTCTGGGAAAGTATGTGCCTGTGACCTGGACAGGTGGGTCTGTCCATTGGTCTAACCTCGGATCTGGGAGGAACATCCTGGTCATAGAACACTAGACCAGCTTTGATGATACCCAAATATGTCTGTTAAACCAGATTATGCATCCCAACTCTCTTGGTTAGATGACTGTCTACTAGACATCCTGTGTCGGATGGCAAAAAATGTCCTTATGTTAATCACAGAAAAAATGGAAGTACTGGTAGTTGGTCCTAACGCTGCTCGAAATAAGTTTGACAACCTCAACCTTGACAGTCAACCTACTCAGCTTAACAGAGGTCAGAGATCTTACAACTGAGTGAACCAGGAGACCATGTTTCAATGCTCACATAAGAAGTATTACTAGAACTGCATTATACCATGTACAGAACATAGCCAAACATCCGGGAATGCTCTTTTTCCATAATGCAGAACACTAATACATGCCTTTACAACTTCCAGACTGGACTACTGTAATGCCCTCCTTTCTGGTTGTCCATCTGGATCCTTAAATAAACTTCAGCTGAGAAAGTGCGGCAGCCAAAGTTCTTACAAAAACAAAAAAAAATGTTATCATAATAAGCCTGTTCTATGCTCCCTTCACTGGATTCCAGTTAAGTTTCGGATTGATTACAAAATAGTACTATTAACTTATAAAGCACTGAATGGTCTTGCACCAGAATATCTTAGAGATTTTTTTTTTTGAGCTTGCCTCATCTCAAGAAGCAGGATATTAGTACCTAGAGTAGATGAACTACGGAAGGCTGCAGAGCATTCTCTTACAGAGTTCTGCAGAAGTGGAATAGTCTCCCAGTGGATGTGCGAGATTCTCACTCTCAATATTCAAGTCCAGGCTAAAAACACACTTTTTTGGTCAAATTTATAGGGCAGAGGTCTCCAACTCTAGCCCTGGAGAGCTACTATCCAGTAGGTTTTATATTCTACCTGGCTTCTGATGAGCCATACCTGCTTCTGGTATTTTCCTGAGAACAGGTATGGCTGATAAGAAACCATGTAGGATAGAAAACCTAATGGACAGTAGCTGACTGCGTAACTGCATAATCTGGTTTAACTAACTGCTCATCCCCAGTCAGGCCTACAGAATGAGCTGGGTGGGGATCGGTGCCATTGGCTTTGGATGAACTGAACTGCCAGTGCTGTTACTCTAACTTCACACTCCCTTATGGAACTGGAGTGCTGATGTTCAGGGACTCCCCATGCCTGCATTCTTATTTACCTCTTGCTCCTACTTACGCTGCCATAGCCATATCTGCCGGAGCTTACATATTGCACTCACCTAACTTTTTCATTGCCCCTAGTCTCCCCTACTTTGGCTAAAGTACTTTTTCCCTCCACCCCTCCTTGAGTGTGCTGCTTGGAGACCAAAAATAAAAATTAAGATATTCTGCCTACCCTGCTGCCTGGGACGCCCCTACTACCCGTGACATCCTTCCAGCCTAACCCCCTTTCTGCCTATGACATTTCCCCTTCCTTCCCTGCTGCTGTACCACTGTTCATCCTGCCATCAGAAGCAGCAACAGCACCTGCCTGCCATTACCTGCCTATCCCCCCCACATATTAACATCAACATCTTAAAATTTGGACTATGTAAATTAGGATTTTGCCATCTTGTTCATTTGACTTCCTCTCTCAGCCCCTGGAGGACGGGTTCCCACTTTGAGTCTGGTTCCTCCCAAGATTTCTTCCTTCTAGGGAGTTCTTCTTGCCACTGTTGCTTCTTGCTTGATCACTGGGCTTTGGGCGGGGATAATGTAAAGTGCTTTGAGAAACTGTAATATGAATATGCTACATATTACAATTTCTCAATTACAATTGAACTGAAATGAATTGAACTGAAATGACTGTCTTTTGGTTACTACCCCAACTTTTCTGCCTAAAGTATAGAACATGGGATTTAGATGGGATTCAGTTCACTTAGTTCATGATTGTTATATAATATTTTTATAATATGCAAATAAATGTTTCTGAGGTTTTGTTATTCAGACACATTGGTGTTGGTTTACAACCATTTCTAATTCTGTTTGTATATACAGTTATAATAATAAAGACATCATTTCAAAACAAATTCCGTTTTCCCTGCTGTACCGAAACTGCACCTAAAACTAAGGTTTGTAACCAAGCTGTGAATGTATACCGTTACGCCCCTAAATGTAATGCTGATATTCTGCTCTGGCCAGCTCACCAAGTCTCACTGCTGGTAACCCTCACCCGATTCGCAAGGGCCTATAAAAAGGAAAGGTGGGGACAAATATTGATTTTATGAATAATCGTGACCCTGGTTTTGAAGATTCGGAATCGATTCACAAAATGTCATAATTGATGTAGTAAATTTGTTCCTTTTACCAGTGACTTTTTGCTAAATTTTACTAGTATCAGTCCTCTTATCTTATCGATGGCACTACTTTCTTTCTCACTTGTAGGAGGGTTGCAATAGTATTGCACAACCGCCTCACCCCACTATCTTGGTGCACTTTAAGTCATGGTAATAGAGTATTCCAAGCACGTGAATGTAAGCAAGTTAAGTAGGGCTCTATTCTCACATCAATGATTTTCAGTACACTGATTATAGTAATGCAAAATAATGCTATAGAAAAGCAAGATAAAAATGAAACAAAAGCAAACCATGTTGACAGAAAACACATATTATTGAATGTGACCTGCTGTCATTTATGAGAATATCGTTAATGATGTGTTTTTTCAAACATGGGTAACACTGAAGCAACTGAAAGCAACTAAAAGTATGAAGGTAGAATTTATTTTTGGCTAGATACAAGAACTGCAGAGGGAAAAGTGTGGACGAAATATTGTGGTGTAATCACAGGTAAGTACTGTATAAGAATAAATTTCATTATTATTATTATATTATTTTTGCAAGATTATTTTGGATAGAATGTAATCCGATTTGGCACTTGGGAATCGAAATCGAATCAAACTGTGAGGTCAGGGTCCATTCCCAGCCCTAAACAATACGTTCCTCAAATAAAAATATTTTGAGATATATATATATATATAGTCTTTGGCCTTTCTTTAGTGCTTTTCACAATTTGTTTCCAGTGACTCTGCATTTGTAAATTTGTGTTCCATCTCTCCAAATATGGAAATCTACTATGTAGTATTTCATAACTCATTCCTTTCAACCGGATCGGAATCAAATCTAATTGCCAATACCCAGCCTTACCAAAAAGCTCTTCACCAAAAAGCACACAGCAACAGTGCCCGTAGGACCATTCAGTCTCACCCTCATTCTCCACATCTGATGCCATGAGACCCTGCAGCCACTGGGTCCACTCCCTGTCCTCAGGGCCAGAGTCATACTCGTACATGTCCGGGGTGATGTCAGGGGCACGGAGCTCTGCCTCCAGCTGACCCAGTGGGACATCCCGCAAGGGGCGCTTGGAGCGTGTGCGGAAGGCCATTAGGCTGTTCCCATGGCCGGCATTGCTATTCAGGGCCTGTGAAATC